>NC_143022.1:62531784-62834284 GCF_057628025.1 Oncorhynchus mykiss
GTATGTAGTATGTGAAACCTGGAAATGGAAGTATTGTTTGTTGTCCATTAGTTTACTCCAATTAGGGGAGGGGTTAAATATGCCGTAGTGTTAAGATTTCCCTTCGCTGGATCTAAGGGGCCTAGCTTGAACTATGAAAAACAGCCCCAGACCATTATTCCTCCTCCACCAAACTTTACAGTTGGCACTATGCATTGGGACAGGGAGCATTCTCCCGGCATCCGCCAAACCCAGCTTCGTCCGTCGGACTGCCAGTTGGAGAAACGTGATTCATCACTCCAGAGAACGTGTTTCCACAGCTCCAGTCCAATGGCGGCGAGCTTAACACCACTCCAGCCGATGCTTGGCATTGGGCTGGAATTTTTATTTATTTAATAATGAATCCACCAATAAGAACATTGCTGAAAGACGTCCAATGGCTCTATCAAACAAGGAGAACCATATCTACATGCACAAAAATGTATAGTGTGATCAGTATAACATAGAGCCTTTGGGAAATGCCACAAAGCAGGACTAAATGCATATTTAGATCTCACCCCCATCAATACACTGGAAGCAGTCATAGGGTGTATCATTCAGCACATGAAGCCCAGACCTGCCTTCCTCCTGGGCAATTATGTGCGCAACATCTCACAGTCTTAGAAATGCCTTGGACATGGTGAAAACAAGCCCAGATTCCCCCAGGGTGAAATTCCCCTTTAAGTTCCAACTGTAATGTGTTTGCCACAATATAATAAATGGGCATTCAATATTTCCTTAAACAATGGCTTTACTTACTTTTGATATTAGAAGAATATGTTTCATCACCAAATAGGTACAGTGAAATGTCTAGTTTTACAGGGTCAGCCATAGCAGTAAGAGCAGACAGATTTTTCACCTTGTGAACTCGGGCATTCGAATTAGTGACCATTCGGTTACTAGCCCAATGATCTAACCGCTAGGTTAGTTTAGCAACTTTTATGAAGGTTTGGTGTGGTGTGGAGAAGGCAGTCCGTCTCCCTCAGACCCCCGACAGTTGAACTTGAGGTGAGGAAGAATGTTTTAGGCCTACCAGTACTTCTATAATCTAACAATAATGTTTGTTTATCTTTCTAAAGACATTTTCTGATCGAAAATGTACGAATTAGCCTCCTGTAAGCCTACAGTATAGCTATACAGCAGTAGTAGCCTATCTGGCAAAGATAAAAAATTGCATGACAGTATTGGGGAACATGCAGCCGGAATCCCTCTCTCGCTTCTCTTCCTTTATATTCATTTTTTTAAATAGGCCAATTAATATCATACAGTGGACGCATGCAATGCCCTGATTCATTCTGCTCTCAAATCTCTGACAGCTGAACCTGGAAGTGGACAATCACTGTTTACGAATGTAAAAACCAATAAAACAATAGGCTATAATGTTTTGAATATGCAACACATCGAAACAAGGAATATATGTTTTTTTTAATAGGCTGTTTTTAAGGACACATAGGACTTACTGTGGCTAATTTAGTCAATATCGCTCGTTTATTGATGGTGCCAGGTCAGAGGTTTCTTTCTCACTTTCATCTCTCGGATCAGAACTTGTCTCTTGGATCCGAACGGCCACAGGCCTGTTTGGGTCTGTTTTTCCACTGGACTTTTTGAAATGGGTATGAATGCCCTCTAGTCCATTCTGAACGGGACTCCACTTCAAATGAATGTATTTATGCATATCGGGTCCAGGTGGCAAAGCCACCGGTCCATTCCAAATTTCTGGACCCGTGAAGACCTCTAGTGTATACTGTTATAACAGACTACCGGTGTGTGTACTCACAGCGAACCCGTTGACAGCAGCGATGACTGGTTTCCTAGTGGTAGAGACTCTGTTCCAGTGAGCTAGGAAGTTCCCGGCATAACACTCCTGGAAGGTACGATTCTGCATCTCCTTAATGTCAGCCCCAGCTGAGACACACACAGTTTTCAGGTGTAAGACACAAGATGTGTGTGCACACACTTATCTTTCTCTCTCTCGTTCACACACACATCCCTCACCTGCGAAGGCCCTGTCGCTGCCAGTAAGGACGATGGCACCCACTGTTCCGTCGGCCTCAAATGCATCCAGCGCTTTTCCCAACTCCAGCATCAGCCCGTCACACAGAGCGTTCAGAGCCTTGGGGCGGTTCAACTGGATGTAGCCCACATCCTGATTCTCTCCACGCTTCTCCACCAGGATGTACTCATACTGACCACCTAAACACACACACACACACACACACAGAGTTGCACAATAAAATAAGAGGATTATTCATTCAACGTGACCAAGGTGGTGTTCCAGGCTGACTACATTGCAGCCTTGCAGTGTGCAGCAACAAGCAATTGTTGCATGGCATGTCATTGATGGTGCAGTCGGGCACCAGGTTGAATAGGTTATGATTCCTGTCATATGATGTGATAAGCTGATATGTTAAACAACTATGCAGCCATTGGCAGGACCGGCAGGCTACTGCAATGTAGTCGACCTGTCACGCAGCATAGGTTTTCGCTCCAACTAATGCAGGTGGGATGGCTCAGCAAGCCAGGTTAGAACAAACCTAATAACAAGGATGTGGACTGATATTCTTGAGAGTGCGTGGACTGACCAACACAGGCTGCTATTAATAGACATTTTGATAAATAGCCCAAATCAATAACCAATATGTAGAAACTATTGAAAATATATTGAAAACCTAAACTTGACATTTTCCATATACATGTGCAACAGTAGTAATCATATTACTTGTATTTTCTACAAAGAAAGGAGCGGGACCATGGCCAGCTCCAGAGGCTCCAAGGTGAGTCAGCACCAGGCACCAACTGGGGCTGGCGATCCAACACTAATACCACCCAGTCCAGGTGCTGCAACCAATTGGCACCTGGAATTGGTCCCACTTGTTCCTCGTTACTAGAGGTCGACCGATTATGATTTTTCAACGCCAATACTGAATATTGGAGGACCAAAAAAGCCGATACCGATTAATCGGCCGATTAAAAAAAAATGTATTTGTAATAATGACAATTACAACAATACTGAATGAACACTTATTTTAACTTAATATAATACATCAATAAAATCAATTTAACCCCAAGTAAATAATGAAACATGATCAATTTGGTTTAAATAATGCAACAAAAAAAAAGTGTTGGAGAAGAAAGTAAAAGTGCAATATGTGCTATGTAAGAAAGCTAACGTTTCAGTTCCTTGCTCAGAACATGAGAACATATGAAAGCTGGTGGTTCCTTTTAACACGAGTCTTCAATATTCCCAGGTAAGAAGTTTTAGGTTGTAGTTATTATAGGAATTATAAGACTATTTCCCTCTATACCATTTGTATTTCATTAACCTTTGACTATTGGATGTTCTTATATGCACTTTAGTATTGCCAGTGAAACAGTATAGCTCCCGTCCCTCTCCTCGCTCCTCCCTGGGCTCGAACCAGCAACACAACGACAATTAGCGCGTGCTAACTAGCTAGCCATTTCACTTCGGTTACACAAGCCTCATCTCGGGAGTTGATAGGCTTGAAGTCATAAACAGCGCAATGCTTGATGCACAACTAAGAGCTGCTGGCAAAACGCCCGAAAGTGCTGTTTGTATGAATGTTTACGCACCTGCTTCTGCCTACCACCGCTCAATCAGATACTTAGATGCTTGTATGCTCAGTCAGATTATATGCAACGAAGGACACGCTAGATAATATCTAGTAATATCATCAAACATGTGTAGTTGGCTAGTGATTATGATTGATTGTTTTTTATAAAGATAAGTTTAATGCTAGCTAGCAACTTACCTTGGCTTACTGCATTCGCGTAACAGGCAGTCTCCTTGTGGAGTACAACGAGACAGAGGCAGGTCGTTATTGCGTTGGACTAGTTAACTGTAAGGTTGCAAGAGTGGATCCCCCGAGATGACAAGGTGAAAATCTGTCGTTCTGCCCCTGAACAAGGCAGTTAACCCACCGTTCCTAGGCCGTCATTTAAAATAAGAATGTGTTCTTACCTGACTTGCCTAATTAAATAAAGATTAAATAAAGATCTAAAAAATATATATAAAAAAATAAAAATAGACAAATCCGCACCCGAAAATAACGATTTCTGATTGTTATGAAAACTTGAAATCGGCCCTAATTAATCGGCCATTCAGATTAATCGGTCGACCTCTACTCGTTACCCCAAATTAGTATAAGTAGAGGTGCAGTCACTTATGCGCTTGAGCAGACAGGCCGAAGGTATGCCTCCAGTCTGCTCCCTCAGTTTGTATGATGGCAATTTGCATATACTCCAGAATGTTATGAAGAGTGATCAGATGAATTGCAAAGTCCCTCTTTGCAATGCAAATGAACTGAAACCCCCCAAAACATTTCCACTGAATTTCAGCCCTGCTACAAAAGGACCAGCTGACATGTCAGTGATTCTCTCGTTAACACAGGTGTGAGTGTTGACGATGACAAGGCTGGAGATCACTCTGTCATGCTGATTGAGTTCGAACAGACTGGAAGCTTCAAAAGGAGGGTGGTGCTTGGAATCATTGTTCTTCCTCTGTCAACCATGGTTACCTGCAAGGAAACATGTTCCGTCATCATTTCTTTGCACAAAAAGGGCTTCTCAGGCAAGGATATTGCTGCCAGTAAGATTGCACCTAAATCAACCATTTATCGGATCATCAAGAACTTCAAGGAGAGCGGTTCAATTTTTGTGAAGAAAGCTTCAAAGTGCCCAAGAAAGTCCAGCAAGTGCCAGGACTGTCTCCTAAAGTTGATTCAGCTGCGGGATCGGGGCACCATCAGTACAAAGCTTGCTCAGGAATGGCAGCAGGAAGGTGTGAGTGCATCTGCACACACAGTGAGGCGAAGACTTTGAGGATGGCCTGGTGTCAAGAAGGGCAGCAAAGAAGCCACTTCTCTACAGGAAAAACATCAGTGACAGACTGATATTCTGCAAATGGTACAGGGATTGGACTGATGAGGACTGGGGTAAAGTCATTTTCTCTGAATCCCTTTTCCGATTGTTTGGGGAATACGGAAAAAAGCTTGTCCGGAGAAGACAGTCCTGTGTCATGCCAACAGTAAAGCATCCTGAGACCATTCATGTGTTGGGTTGCTCTCAGTGGGCTCACTCACAATTTTGCCTAAGAACACATCCATGAATAATGAATGGTACCAACACATCCTCCGAGAGCAACTTCTCCCAACCATCCAGGAACAGTTTGGTGACAATCAATGCCTTTTCCAGCATGATGGAGCACCTTGCCATAAGGCAACAGTGATAACTAAGTGGCTCGGGGAACAAAACGTCGATATTTTGGGTCCATGGCCAGGAAACTCCCCAGATCTTAATCCCATTGAAAACTTGTGGTCAATCCTCAAAAGGCGGGTGGACAAACAAAAACCCACAAATTCTGACAAACTCCAAGCATTGATTATGCAAGAATTGGCTGCCATCAGTCGGGATGTGGCCCAGAAGTTAATTGTCAGCATGCCAGGGCGGATTGCAGAGGTCTTGAAAAAGAAGGGTCAACACTGCAAATATTGACTCTTTGCATCAACTTCATGTAATTGTCGATAAAAGCCTTAGACACTTATGAAATGCTTGTAATTATACTTTCGTATTCCATAGTAACATCTGACAAAAATATCTAAAGACACCGAAGCAGCAAACTTTGTGGGAATTAATATTTGTGTCATTCTCAAAACTTTTGGCCACGACTGTAGACCTTAGAAAAACTGGAGTGAGTATGATAAGCACTTTGATCAGAGGCCAAAAATGATACCAGGCAATGTTTGACTCACCTCTCTCTTTCTCTTCCCTTTCTTTTGCCCACAAAGGAAGAGGATCCATTCCCGGGTAAGCACACCACCCGGTGCAAGTTGAGAACAAGTATTGAAACTAGAGGTCGACCGATTAATCGGAATGGCCGATTAATTAGGGCCAATTTCAAGTTTTCATAACAATCGGAAATCGGTAATTTTGGGCGCCGATTTTAAATTTGTATACCTTTATTTAACTAGGCAAGTCAGGTAAGAACACATTCTTATTTTCAATGACGGCCTAGGAACAGTGGGTTAACTGCCTTGTTCAGGGACAGAACGACAGATTTTCACCTTGTCAGCTCGGGGGAACCAATCTTGCAACCTTACAGTTAACTAGTCCAACGCTATAACCACCTGCCTCTCGTTGCACTCCACAAGGAGACTGCCTGTTACGCGAATGCAATAGAAGCCAAGGTAAGTTGCTAGCTAGTATTAAACTTATCTTATAAAAAACAATCAAACATAATCACTAGTTATAACTACACATGGTTGATGATATTACTAGTTTATCTAGTGTGTCCTGCATGGCATATAATCGATGCAACGCTGGGGGATGATTTAACAAAAGCACATTTGCGGAAAAAAGCACAATCGTTGGACGACTGTACCTAACCATAAACACCAATGCCTTCAATACACAGACATATATATTTTTAAACCTGCATATTTAGCTAAAAGAAATCCAGGTTAGCAGGCAATATTAACCAGGTGAAACTGTGTCACTTCTCTTGCGTTCATTGCACACAGAGTCAGGGTATATGCAACAGTTTGGGCCGCCTGGCTCATTGCGAACTAATTTGCCAGGATTTTATGTAATTATGACATAACATTGAAGGTTGTGCAATGTAACGAATATTTAGACTTAGGTATTTTATCTAACGGGTGGCATCCCTAACGGTTCCGTATTTCACTGAAATAATAAACGTTTTGTATTCGAAATAATAGTTTCCAGATTCGACCATATTAATGACCAAAGGCTCATATTTCTGTGTGTTATGTTATAATTAAGTCTATGATTTGATAGAGCAGTCTAACTTTTCCACTGTAGGATACACATGAGTATCCTCGATGAAACGTGGCTTTCGAGGAGGGGAGGACACTTCCATTTGCCTACTATCGTTTTGGCACACTCCTCGACCACGCATCGGTTTCCGGGTCACGAAGGAGAGAGTACTTGCCCAAATGAGAAAACTCCCTCTTCTGTCCAACCTTCTCGCATGCACAGATTCATTGTAGCAACATTAACTATGGGGCAGAGTTATGGGAGAGGACTAGGTTAGATGAACCTCATGGTTTCAGGCTATTACACCACGATGAAGATGGAAAGATGTGTGCTCCGGTTACTCGATACATTTGTGTCCCCAAAGCACTTCATCATCGGTAATGCCTGGTGTACACTACACAACTTTCAAAATCCTAACATCGCTGAGCCTCTCACATTAAACGACCATCTTTCCTGTAGTATTTTTGTCTTGCCAACTTAGTGTTGTGCACACTAACAGGCTGACTACACGACTCGCAAGAGTTGCAAAATAAATGTAAAATCTATATTATTCAATTATTGCACCCACGCCGCGGCAGCGTTGCCAAGGGCTAAAATAGAAGTTAGTTCTATTTATGACGCAGATCGCGCTGCAAGTCCTGCCTCTCCCATGCCCTCATTGGTTTATAGAAGCAGGTACCCACGTGCCATCTCCTCATTGGTCGGTGGCGGCAATGCACCTAATTTATGAAAGTTGCCAATCACAATATAAAGAAAAGAGAAGAAAAAGCCTAGGAGGAGGAGAGATGACTATAAACGATTCAGTTGACTGTTTTGTGTGTGGATTAATTGTCGGAGTAGAGGACCTTGTGCATTTCAGGTAAAATCACAACTCAATGTTTAACATAAACTCACGTAAACTTGTACATCGCCTTGGTCCGTACAATTGCCCTTATTTTAGCGCCCCAAAAACGTAATACTTCCAGATCAACTGTAATATCAATACCATTGTAAAGCACAATTTCTCCCCTTTCCAAAATAATCAATTACATGACCTAAACACTGCCTGTTTCTGCATAATTCAAGCAGGCAATGAGCCCCATCGGGTCTTTTAAAAAATGGCGGGTGGGGAAGCGAAACTAATGTGTGATAGTGAGAAGGAGAGATGTGTGGGAAAATTGCTTTTTTTCACTCGATCTGTCCAACTTATCACCTTGTCGCCTCTAAAATGTAAATAAAACACTATAAAGAGTTTATATAATGTGTCATTACATACCTTTGAAGGTTTGTGTACATTTTTTTGCAGGTTTTTAGGGCGGTGCTAAAGTGATCTTAGAAATAAACAGCAGCTTTGAGAATGATGATCGCATGCAACGATGACGCAAAAAATGACTAGGTATCCCCCCCTTACCCCCGTCACTGTCCATTTCTTGTTTTTAAAGGATGAGAGAAGTGCTACACCTGGTGGAGAGATATTGTAAGACATAAATAGTTGCTTTATGCGTGCTGTACGTTACGACATGACACGTCCCGATGTAACGGAGTTTCCTTTTTTCCAACTTTTCTCCAATACTATAGAGCCATTACCATGTCGATCAAATCAAATTTTATTTGTCACATACACATGGTTAGCAGATGTTAATGCGAGTGTAGCGAAATGCTTGTGCTTCTAGTTCCGACAATGCAGTAATAACAAGTAATCTAACTAACAATTCCAAAACTACTGTCTTGTACACAGTGTAAGGGGATAAAGAACATGTACATAAGGATATATGAATGAGTGATGGTACAGAGCAGCATAGGCAAGATACAGTAGATGGTATCGAGTACAGTATATACATATGAGATGAGTATGTAAACAAAGTGGCATAGTTAAAGTGGCTAGTGATACATGTATTACATAAGAATACAGTCGATGATATAGAGTACAGTATATACGTATGCATATGAGATGAATAATGTAGGGTAAGTAACATTATATAAGGTAGCATTGTTTAAAGTGGCTAGTGATATATTTAAATAATTTCCCATCAATTTCCATTATTAAAGTGGCTGGAGTTGAGTCAGTGTCAATGTCAGTGTGTTGGCAGCAGCCACTCAATGTTAGTGGTGGCTGTTTAACAGTCTGATGGCCTTGAGATAGAAGCTGTTTTTCAGTCTCTCGGTCCCAGCTTTGATGCACCTGTACTGATCTCGCCTTCTGGATGATAGCGGGGTGAACAGGCAGTGGCTCGGGTGGTTGATGTCCTTGATGATCTTTTTGGCCTTCCTGTGACATCGGGTGGTGTAGGTGTCCTAGAGGGGAGGTAGTTTGCCCCCGGTGATGCGTTGTGCAGACCTCACTACTCTCTGGAGAGCCTTACGGTTGAGGGCGGAGCAGTTGCCGTACCAGGCGGTGATACAGCCCGACAGGATGCTCTCGATTGTGCATCTGTAGAAGTTTGTGAGTGCTTTTGGTGACAAGCCGAATTTCTTCAGCCTCCTGAGGTTGAAGAGGCGCTGCTGCGCCTTCTTCACAATGCTGTCTGTGTGAGTGGACCAATTCAGTTTGTCTGTGATGTGTATGCCGAGGAACTTAAAACTTGCTACCCTCTCCACTACTGTTCCATCGATGTGGATAGGGGGGTGTTCCCTCTGCTGTTTCCTGAAGTCCACAATCATCTCCTTAGTTTTGTTGACGTTGAGTGTGAGGTTATTTTCCTGACACCACACTCCGAGGGCCCTCACCTCCTCCCTGTAGGCCGTCTCGTCGTTGTTGGTAATCAAGCCTACCACTGTTGTGTCGTCCGCAAACTTGATGATTGAGTTGGAGGCGTGCGTGGCCACGCAGTCGTGGGTGAACAGGGAGTACAGGAGAGGGCTCAGAACGCACCCTTGTGGGGCCCCAGTGTTGAGGATCAGCGGGGAGGAGATGTTGTTGCCTACCCTCACCACCTGGGGGCGGCCCGTCAGGAAGTCCAGTACCCAGTTGCACAGGGCGGGGTCGAGACCCAGGGTCTCGAGCTTGATGACGAGCTTGGAGGGTACTATGGTGTTGAATGCCGAGCTGTAGTCGATGAACAGCTTTCTCACATAGGTATTCCTCTTGTCCAGATGGGTTAGGGCAGTGTGCAGTGTGGTTGAGATTGCATCGTCTGTGGACCTATTTGGGCGGTAAGCAAATTGGAGTGGGTCTAGGGTGTCAGGTAGGGTGGAGGTGATATGGTCCTTGACTAGTCTCTCAAAGCACTTCATGATGACGGAAGTGAGTGCTACGGGGCGGTAGTCGTTTAGCTCAGTTACCTTAGCTTTCTTGGGAACAGGAACAATGGTGGCCCTCTTGAAGCATGTGGGAACAGCAGACTGGTATAGGGATTGATTGAATATGTCCGTAAACACACCAGCCAGCTGGTCTGCGCATGCTCTGAGGGCGCGGCTGGGGATGCCGTCTGGGCCTGCAGCCTTGCGAGGGTTAACACGTTTAAATGTCTTACTCACCTCGGCTGCAGTGAAGGAGAGACCGCATGTTTTCGTTGCAGGCCGTGTCAGTGGCACTGTATTGTCCTCAAAGCGGGCAAAAAAATTATTTAGTCTGCCTGGGAGCAAGGCATCCTGGTCCGTGACTGGGCTGGATTTCTTCCTGTAGTCCGTGATTGACTGTAGACCCTGCCACATGCCTCTTGTGTCTGAGCCGTTGAATTGAGATTCTACTTTGTCTCTGTACTGACGCTTAGCTTGTTTGATAGCCTTGCGGAGGGAATAGCTGCACTGTTTGTATTCGGTCATGTTACCAGACACCTTGCCCTGATTAAAAGCAGTGGTTCGCGCTTTCAGTTTCACGCAAATGCTGCCATCAATCCACGGTTTCTGGTTAGGGAATGTTTTAATCGTTGCTATGGGAACGACATCTTCAACGCACGTTCTAATGAACTCGCACACCGAATCAGCGCATTCGTCAATGTTGTTGTCTGACGCAATACGAAACATGTCCCAGTCCACGTGATGGAAGCAGTCTTGGAGTGTGGAGTCAGCTTGGTCGGACCAGCGTTGGACAGACCTCAGCGTGGGAGCCTTTTGTTTTAGTTTCTGTCTGTAGGCAGGGATCAACAAAATGGAGTCGTGGTCAGCTTTTCCGAAAGGGGGGCGGGGCAGGGCCTTATATGCGTCGCGGAAGTTAGAGTAACAATGATCCAAGGTCTTTCCACCCCTGGTTGCGCAATCGATATGCTGATAAAATTTAGGGAGTCTTGTTTTCAGATTAGCTTTGTTAAAATCCCCAGCTACAATGAATGCAGCCTCCGGATAAATGGTTTCCAGTTTGCAAAGAGTCAAATAAAGTTCATTCAGAGCCATCGATGTGTCTGCTTGGGGGGGGATATATACGGCTGTGATTATAATCGAAGAGAATTCTCTTGGTAGATAATGCGGTCTACATTTGTTTGTGAGGAATTCTAAATCAGGTGAACAGAACGATTTGAGTTCCTGTATGTTTCTTTCATCACACCATGTCACGTTAGCCATAAGGCATACGCCCCCGCCCCTCTTCTTACCAGAAAGATGTTTGTTTCTGTCTGCGCGATGCGTGGAAAAACCCGTTGGCTGCACCGCCTCGGATAGCGTCTCTCCAGTGAGCCACGTTTCCGTGAAGCAAAGAACGTTACAGTCTCTGATGTCCCTCTGGAATGCTACCCTTGCTTGGATTTCATCAACCTTGTTGTCAAGAGACTGGACATTGGCAAGAAGAATGCTAGGGAGTGGTGCACGGTGTGCCCGTCTCCGGAGTCTGACCAGAAGACCGCCTCGTTTCCCTCTTTTTCGGAGTCGTTTTTTTGGGTCGCTGCATCCCCGCTCCGTTGTCCTGTTTGTAAGGCAGAACACAGGATCTGCGTCGCGAAAAACATATTCTTGGTCGTACTGATGGTGAGTTGACGCTGATCTTATATTCAGTAGTTCTTCTCGACTGTATGTAATGAAACCTAAGATGACCTGGGGTACTAATGTAAGAAATAACATGTAAAAAAACAAAAAACTGCATAGTTTCCTAGGAACGCGAAGCGAGGCGGCCATCTCTGTCGGCGCTTGAATAGAAACCTAGTTCACACCCCCGATTTTGAAGTCAACACAGTCCCATTAGTTCTTTGTAGCCTCGTTTGAATGTCGCGGTTACGCACATTTGTATGGAATGGGGTGAGTTTACGTTATATCCCAGGACAAATTAGCTAGAAACAGCAAGCTAGCTAAAAAGGACAAATTAGCTAGCAAGTGCAAGCTAACTAGCTAAATTGCCATAAATGTTTAATGCTTTTTGACCTGTCCCCAAATTAATGTAATTGGTTCAGAGTTTGTTTTGATAGTGTAACGACCCTGGGTTTATAAGCGTGGAAATCGACTCTGCCGCACGAGCATGCTTTTGTGGCACAGTCAATAGCGCGCCGGACATCGGGCTCGAAGGTCAAGGGTTCGAGACCTGCTCCCTGCTGTTTCATTACAATATTTTAACCTGCGTGTCGTGATCGCGTTTGGTGTGGGGGGACAAAATTATCTGGCACAGACGGGGTGTCGCACTACAAGATTATTCACTTGGTCATGAGGATTCTCAATACCACCACGCTGTCTTGCGAAAACAATGATGTGATTAGGTTAATGTGGCTAGAACGAGCTGTGGCTCAAAGCAGCTTCAAAAGTTTTCAGTCGGACATTCACGCTTGCCATACAGAGTTGAAATATCTAGCCAACATTTTGAATTGAATAACATTGCTTGTGAACTTCAGAGCTGTAACGATGACAATTTGGCTTTGGTTAAAGGCAAGTACAAACGCGTACTACTAGTAGTCATCGCTCCTGCTCGAGAGTATAGATTCTGTGTGATGCGAAACAACCTCATCTCGCTGGCTTCTTTTCTGGCGAGCTCTCAATGTCTATTGAATATCACCGTTGCCCATCTCATACTACAAGAGTATTGCAGATTTTGCACCGATAAAATGTAAACCTGGAGATTCCACCAAGTAGGTGCATATATTGCCATAGGCAGCTTTGGGCCATTTGGTAGGGTAGTCTCCCCAGCTGGCATCTGGCAAATTGAAAGGACAAATAGGCAAGCTAACAAGAATCAACGTTTCTAAATACCTAGACAGTTCAAGGGCAGGCAAAGACTGGAAGTAGTTACGACATATCCATATCCAAGACTACCAAATATATCGAGATGAACTAAAACTGAGGGTAAACAAACAGTGACGGAAATATAATGCGGCAGCGTTACAGACAGTGTTAGCTGGTCGTGTAACAAATTAGTGGCAGAATTTTTTTATTTTTTATTTCACCTTTATTTAACCAGGTAGGCTAGTTGAGAACAAGTTCTCATTTGCAACTGCGACCTGGCCAAGATAAAGCATAGCAGTGTGAACAGACAACAGAGTTACACATGGAGTAAACAATTAACAAGTCAATAACACAGTAGAAAAAAAAGAGTCTATATAGATTGTGTGCAAAAGGCATGAGGAGGTAGGCGAATAATTAAAATTTTGCAGATTAACACTGGAGTGATACATTATCAGATGGTCATGTACAGGTAGAGATATTGGTGTGCAAAAAAGCAGAAAAGTTAATAAATATAAACAGTATGGGGATGAGGTAGGTAAAATTGGGTGGGCTATTTACCGATAGACTATGTACAGCTGCAGCGATCGGTTAGCTGCTCAGATAGCAGATGTATCAGAATAAGTATCATGCAAATAATTTGTTGTTGTGACAGCGAAGTATGCTTATAGCGACACGTGAGGCTGCCGAAAACGTTTAATGACACGACAAAATGTATCAGTAGTTTGTTTAGGACGACGCCACCATTAGGCTAATTACATGGGAATAACTGGAGTACCCTACTTGGGGGTGTGGTTACATTAAGCCACTCCTCGCCGTAGGCATCTATCGGCAAGACTGTCTGTCAGTCAGATTCGGTAGGCAGTCAGATCTGAGACAGGAAAGCCAAGTGCATCCACTTATATCAGTACATTACGACATTTCTATTCGATCAAATGAACATCACCTAATTCTACACTCTCTCGTAGACACCTATATATAAAAGAGGATTTCTCACGCTGACAGATTTTAGGGCGCCTCTTCCTCTGCCAATATGCAAAGGGATGTCCCTACCCTAAACCGTAAACTCAAAAAGGTATACATCGGGATTTTATCTACTTCCCCGAAGGCAGAAGAACCCGTGGATGCCATTTGTATGTCTCTGTGTGCAGTATGAAGGAAGTTAGAGGTCGTTTTGCGAGACAATGCTAACTACCATTTGCGTAGTCATTGGGCTAACGCTATTTAGCAATAGTGCTTGCACTAAATAGTAACATCCTTCAAAATTGCACGCAGAGGCATAAACCAGGTATCCACGAGTTCATATGACTCGGGGAAGTATATCCTGAAATATCCCTTTAACCTCAACCAGGGACGTCTCTAGGATCCATCAGCAAAACATCAAGCGTCGCACATGTAATGACGTAACGTTAACTAGCTCCATGACATTGTCCATGACATCCATGACAAAAAAAGCACTGCTTTTCTAAAAATGAAATTAACAGTAACCTCTTACCCGCACTGTACTGACGAGCGATAGAGAGAGTGGAGGAGAGAGCTCCTGGCTTCAATAGCAGTGCTGCGGTTCTGCAGAACAGGGCCATTTCAAACACGAAGTTGCTGGCGCTGAAAGTCACAACACGAGCTCTCACTGCAATCAACCTCACTCGTGACCCGGAAACGGATAAGTGGCCGAGGATTGTCAACACAGATTAGCCATTAATAACGGCTCTAAAAATGAAAATAAATGTCTTAACAAATGTAAGGCGGTCTGGAGGAGGCATCATCAGACGGGACCATTTTAGCCAATGCGGGCAGATACGTGTGTAAACAGGCACAACAGTTTTCACTAGTTACCGCAGCCACAAATGCTGAATTGCCTATAAAAATGCATGAAAATTATAATGAGCTTTTTGGACTCAATTTAAGGTTAGGGGTAGGCATAAAGTTAGCAGTGTGGTTAAGGTTAGATTTAAAATAACATATTAAGAAAATACATTGTAGAAATGAGCGGGGTTTATAGCTTTGTGGCTGTGGTAACTATAGACGACCATGCACAATTCCGCTATAGTGTTTTTAATAAAGGTTGCCGGCATGTCACGTGTCCTACTAATATCAGTACACATGTAACAGCCTAATCATTACAAAACGTATATTCGATCAAATAAGCTACACGTAGCAAATAAGCCATTATATGTTTTGTTAACCAAATTCGACACTCTCATTGACCTCCATACAAAAACTTTTCGCTTGGTGAGCAGAAAAAATGGCACCTGCTGGAGAATGTAATTTTCTTTTTTTCAGATTTATTTAACAAGGTAGGCCAGTTGAGAACAAGTTCTCATTTACAACTGCGACCTGGTCAAGATAAAGCAAAGTAGTGTGACAAAAACAACAACACAGAGTTACACATAAACAAACTTAGTCAGTAACACAATAGAATCATCTATGTACAGTTTGTGCAAATGTAGAAGAGTAGGGAGGTAAGGCAAAAAATAGGCCATAGAGGCGAAATAATTCCAATTTAGCATCAACACTGGAGTGATAGATGTGCAGATGAGGTTGTGCAAGTAGAGACACCGGGGTGCAAAAGAGCCAGAGGATACATAACAATATGGGGATGAGGTAGTAGGGTGCAATATTTACAGATTGGCTGTGTACAGGTACAGTGATCAGTAAGCTGCTCTGACAGCTGATGCTTAAAGTTAGAGAGGTAGATATAAGACTCCAGCTTCAGTGATTTTTGCAATTCGTTCCAGTCATTGGCAGCATAGAACTGGAGGGTAGTATATGGGGCTTTGGTGACAAAACAGATGGCACTGTGATAACTGGATGTAGTCTTTCTGAGTAGAGTGTTGGAGGCTATTTTGTAAATGACAGCGCCGAAGTCAAGGATCGGTAGGATAGTCAGTTTTACGAGGGTATGTTTGGCAGCATAAGTGAAGGAGGCTTTGTTGCAAAATAGGAAGCCGATTCTAGATTTCATTTTGGATTGGAGATGCTTAATGTGAGTCTGGAAGGAGAGTTTACAGTCTAACCAGACACCTAGGTATTTGTAGTTGTCCACATATTCTAAGTCATAACCGTTCAGAATAGTGATGCTAGTTTAGCGGGCGGAGAAAAGAGTCGGCCCGAAAATTAAACCCTGTGGCACCCCCATAGAGACTGCCAGAGGTCCGGACAACAGGCCCTCCGATTTGACACACTGAACTATCTGAGAAGTAGTTGGCTTCTCAAATGTCTGCTTCGTCTGGTTCACCAAGTCCATTGAGTCTGCCGATAAGAATGCGGTGATTGACAGAGTCGAAAGCCTTGGCCAGGTCGATGAAGACAGCTGCGCAGTAGGTGCACCCATGACCAGCTCAGAAACCAGATTGCATAGTGGAGAAGGTACGGTGGGATTCAAAAATGGTCGGTGATCTGTTTGTTAACTTGGCTTTCAAAGATTTTAGAAAGGCAGGGCAGGATGGATATAGGTCAATAACAGTTTGGGTCTAGAGTGTCTCCCCCTTTGAAGACGGGGATGACTGCGGCAGATTTCCAATCTTTGGGGATCTCAGCTGATACGAAAGAGTTTGAACAGACTAGTAGTAGGGGTTGCAACAATTTCGGCAGATCATTTTAGAAAGAGAGGGTCCAGATTGTCTAGCCCAGCTGATTTGTAGGGATCCAGATTTTGCAGCTCTTTCAGAACATCAGCTGTCTGGATTTGGGTGAAGGAGAAGTGGGTGGGGGGGTTTGGGCAAGTTGCTGCAGGGGGTGCTGAGCTGTTGACCGGGATAGGGGTAGCCAGGTGGAAAGCATGGCCAGCCGTAGAAAAATGATTATTGAAATGATCAATTATAGTAGATTTATTGATGGTGACATTGTTACCTAGCCTCAGTGCAGTGGGCAGCTGGGACGAGGTGCTCTTATTCTCCATGGACTTTACAGTGTCCCAAAACTTTTTGGAATCTGTTTGAAAAAGATAGTCAGTTAGGAAAGCTAAGACTGAGTATATTGGTTCCTGACTTCCCTGAAAAGTTGCATATCTCAGAGGCTATTCGATGCTAATGCTGAACGCCACTGGATGTTTTTATACTGGTTAAGGGCAGACCAAGGACTATATCTGTTCTTAGTTCTACATTTTTTGAATGGGGCGTGCTTGTTTACGATGGTGAGGAAGGCACATTTAAAGAGCAACCAGGTATTCTCTACTGACGGGATGAGGTCAATATCCTTTCAGGATACCCAGGCCAGGTCGATTAGAAAGTCCTGCTCGGCTGAAGTGTTTTAAGGAGCATTTGCCAGTGATGAGGGGCGGTCGTTTTACCACGGACCCATTATGCACACAGGCAATGAAGCAGTGATCGCTGAGATCCTGGTTGAAGACAGCAGAGGTGTATTTAGAGGGCAAGTTGATCAGGATGAAATCTATGAGGGTGCCCATGGTTATGGATTTTGGGTTGTACCTGGTAGGTTCCTTGATCATTTGTGTGAGATTGAGGGCATCTAGCTTAGATTGTAGGACGTCAGGGGTGTTAAGCATGTCCCAGGTTAGGTCACCTAACAGTACGAACTCTGAAGATAGATGGGGGCAATCAATTCACATATGGTGTCCAGGGCACAGCTGGGGGCTGAAGGGTCTATAACAAGCGGCAACGGTGAGAGACTTGTTTCTGGAAAGGTGGATTTTGGGCCCAGTTATGCATATATTTTCTGTAGTTGGAGATATGGAGGTTCAGGACAACCATATGCTTTGAAGTGGTCCATGGGTGGTAGTCAAGGCTGACTAGAGGAAGAGAAGATAGAAAAGTCGAATGATCTCCATAGGGTCACAATAGTGTCTCATGCAATAACACTATACTCTGAGGACGCATATGGACACACATACAAATCAAATGTAATTGTATTTGTCACAGGCAGTGACGACCCTTCATTCATTTTTTGAGACCCACCTGTTTAGCTAAAAAAATAATACAAACCAAATGATATAATAATAATAAAATTGGCCTGTTTTGCATGTTATTTTGGCATTATTGTGTTACAAATCAGTTTATGTAAAAAAAAAAATTAACTCAAGGATTTTTTAAATAAAGCCGCATACAAACATGGTTTCTTTCTTGAGTAAGCCAGCTCCAAAATGCAGGTGTTTTAGCCTAGCTCAGTGCTTTCTGTGGTGGAGGGGCAGCCAGCGAAAACACGGAGTGTAGGCATTGGTAATCTTCTCTAGTTGTGCCGTGATTGGCTAAGTGTTCTGTCACTCATGAGGTCATGACGTCACCATAGAATCTACAGGGAGAGCTATGCAGTTAAAGCCCCCTTGGGTTCTGCCATAGATTAATATTAGAAGTGCCCATCCAAGTAGGCTCAAGGTCAGTGGCCACAGTTAAAGTTACGTCAAATCACGTTATATCTACCGTAGCTTTGATTGGACATACTTTCTAAATCTTAGCAAGCAAGCTAGCTAGCTAGACAAGCAGTCATCATCATGAATCATGTCGACAATCAACTGGAAAATCTTTTTCAATTCTTGTCATATGAAGAGAAATGATAGATAAAACGTATTGGAATGTAATACTAAGTCTATGTTGTGTAGTAAGCTGTTAGTAGCCCATGTGTCTCACCCTCAGAACTTGGCCTACTGTTCTGACTTGGTGGTGCACATGTAGCCAATAGCCTGTTTTTGAGAAATGCCATCATTGAATATTGTAAGAGCTTTCATTGTCTGCTATATGCCCCCATTATTTATCATATGGTTGACTTGGTATACAGGGAGAATACTGTAAGAATGGCTCATGTTGTGAATTCTGTCGCTGGCCATTTAAAAAGTCCTGAACAAATAGGCATATTGACTACGTCTGTTTTAGCTCGCTAATTAACGTCTTAATCGAAATTATGGCTTTCCTCTTATCGTTCCCTTATGCCATAGTGTGTAGACCTCAAATGTACATAGTGTGTACAGCTCATAGTGTGTACAGCTTATTATTGAAGGAGAATGCAGTTCTTATCGAGTTCTTATCAGTAGAAACCATAATTATTTAAACAAGTCAGCCATACCAGCTATGGGTTTTTTAAAAGGCTGAATGGTTTTTAATGAGGCTGAATGAACTGTTTCACTGCCAGATGAGGCTCTGTTGATAGCCAGGTGTAGCGGTGGTAAGGATTCACTACATGGTGCTGAAAAGAAAGCTCCGATGTCTGGACATCTTTACAGTATGTAGGCCCTTATAGTTCAGCTCCGCTGTCAAGACAGCTTTATGTAGGCCCTAACAGCGTGTGGGCACTGTTTGTCGCCGTTATAGTGCAAATAATGTATGGTTTAGTGTTTTGTTGTGGCTTTTCTGCCATGCATCTAAAAAAAAAAAAATGGTTGAGTTTGCCCAGACCCAGATTTCCATGCTAAAATCGCCACTGATCACAGCCATACAACATGTTTAGAAGTTACAGTGAAATGCTTACTTTACAAGCCCTTTGCCATGTTCTCAGAACATATTAATGTTCTAGACACGTTGTATGGGAACGTTGCAGGAACATATCTGTGTATCAGTTGTCAGGAAGTCTCCTGAAAAGTTCTCCATAAAAAATTAATTACACATCATGCCTTCTAACCAAGACAGGGATGTAAACAAATTTGTGCACAACCTTTTAGAGAAATATGCTTTTTGTGCGTATGGAACATTTCTGGGATCTTTTATTTCAGCTCAAGAAAACAAAACGGCAAATGCATTCAACAAGGTTGATGTAATCATTGCGTGCTAGGAATATGGGACTACTTTAAGACAAGTGAATTTATCCCAATACTTTTGGACTATGTACAAAAAGTGCAGTAATGAAAATACCCTCAAATTAAAGCTGACAGTCTGCACTTTAACCTCATAGTCATTGTATCATTTCAAATCCAAAGTGCTGGAGTACAGAGCCAAAACAAAAAATGTAATTCCTACAACTGTTCTTCTGTAAAATAACAGGACAGGTGGAAGCAAAGGCCACTGTAGATTATTTAGAGGAAAGGAGGAGAGGAAGCCACTTTAGACTATTGAGATGGAGGGGAGGAAAGGAATTTATTGGAGACTTGAGATGTTGTCATTGTCGACTACTGAGATGGAGAGGAAGTCACAGTATTGTATTGAGATGGATGAATGGGGATGAAGTCTTTGTAGACTATTGAGATGGAGGAGTGGAGGGAAGGGTCTTATCTCGTAGCCGTTTCTGAACCAGGACCCATTCATCAAAAGTCTGGTTCAAGACCATGCCCGGGCGCTTGTCCTTGGTGCATGTGGGAGTGCGGCGGCAGCTGGTGCGGTGAATGCATTAACGGCTTAATTCCGCTCGGCCTACTGGTGCAGTCATGTCAACTCGGATTGCAATGGGGAGGATAACAAGAGGACTTTGCTACATGACCAGTGTCAGTAAAATGGCGCCGGAAGAAATGGCAGCAGTTTTACGGGCGTCCAACCAATTGTGCTATTATGTGGTTTTTTTTCGCGTTATTTGTAACTTATTTTGTACATAATGTTTCTGCAACCGTATCTTACGGCAAAAAAGAGCTTCTGGATATCAGGACAGCGATCACTCACCTCGGATTAGACAAAGATTTTTTATTCATCAAGCAAGACGCACAAGACATTCTCCAAACACCCGACAAGGCCAACAACCCCATTATTTGCAAGAGGAAGTGACGCAGGTAGAGAGGACAAAGAGCCAGATGCCTGGCCAGGTCCCGGAAAAGGTGGGTGGGAAAGCTGACGTCTGTGCATATTTGTAAACAACAGCCGGTGCACGAAATCTAAGGAAATCTCTAGATTTTGCTCGCCTGAAGTAGAGTATATTGTGATAAATTGCAGGCCACACTACTTGCCTAGAGTTTTCAGCTATACTTTTCGTGGCTGTTTATTTACCACGACAAACTGCTGGCACTAAGACCGCACTCAGTCAGCTGTATAAGGAAATAAGCAAACAGGAAACGACTCACCCAAAGGCAGCGCTCCTAGTGGCCGGAGACTTTAATGCATGGAAACTTAAATCAGTTCTACCAAATTTCCATCAACATGTTAAATGTGCAACCAAAGGAAAAAATATTCTAGATATCACCTGTACTCCACACACCGAGATGCGCAATAAGCTCTCCCTCGCCCTCCATTTGGTAAATCTTACCACAACTCTATCCTCCTGATTCGTGCTTACAAGCAAAAATTAAAGCAGGAAGCACCCGTGACTCGGTCTACAAAAAAGTGGTCAGATGAAGCAGATGCTAAACAACAGAACTGTTTTACTATCACAGACTGGAACATCTTCCGGGATTCTTCCGATGACATTGAGGAGTACACCACATCAGTCACTGGCTTTATCAATAAGTGCATCGAGGACGCCGTCCCCACAGTGACTGTACGTACATACCCCAACCAGAAGCCATGGATTACAGGCAACATTCGCACTGAGCTAAAGGATAGAGCTGCCGCTTTCAAGGTGCGGGACTCTAACCCGGAAGCTTACAAGAAATCCTGCTATGCCCTGCGACGAACCATCAAACAGGCAAAGCGTCAATACGGGGCTAAGATTTAATCATACTACACCGGCTCCGATGCTCGTCTTATGTGGCAGGGCTTACAAACTATTACAGACTACAAAGGGAAGCATAGCCACGAGCTGCCCAGTGATACGAGCCTACCAGACGAGCTAAATCACTTCTATGCTCGCTTCGAGGCAAGCAACAACACTGAGGCATGCATGAGACCATCAGCTGTTCTGGATGACTGTGTGATCTGTAGCCGACGTATGTAAGACCTTTAAACAGGTCAACATACACAAGGCTGCGGGGCCAGACGGATTACCAGGATGTGTGCTCCGGGCATGTGCTGACCAACTGGCAGGTGTCTTCACTGACATTTTCAACATGTCCCTGATTGAGTCTGTAATACCAACAGGTTTCAAGCAGACCACCATTGCCCCTGTGCCCAAGAACAAAGGTAACCTGCCAAAATGACTACAGACACATAGCACTCACATCCGTAGCCATGAAGTGCTTTGAAAGGCTGGTAATGGCTCACATTAACACCATTATCCCAGAAATGTTTTTTTATCATAGGTACACTTCAACTGTGAGAGACGGAATCTAAAACAATAATCCAGAAACACATTGTATGATTTTTAAGTAATTAATTTGCATTTTATTGCATCCTGGACTTCCTGACGGGTCACCCCCAGGTGGTGAGGGTAGGTAGCAACACATCTGCCACGCTGATCCTCAACACTGGAGCTCCCCAGAGGTGCATGCTCAGTCCCCTCCTGTACTCCCTGTTCACCCACGACTGCATGGCCAGGCACGACTCCAACACCATCATTCAGTTTGCAGACGACACAACAGTGGTAGGCCTGATCACGACAACAACGAGACAGCCAATAGGGAGGTCTGGCCTGGCGGTGCCAGAATAACAACATATCCCTCAACGTAACCAAGACTAAGGAGACGATTGTGGACTACAGGAAAAGGAGGACCGAGCACGCCCCCATTCTCATCGACGGGGCTGTCGTGGAGCAGGTTGAGAGCTTCATGTTCTTTGGTGTCCACATCAACAACAAACTAGAATGGTCCAAACACACCAAGACAGTCGTGAAGAAGGCACGACAAAGCCTATTCCCCCTCAGGAAACTAAAAAGACTTGGCATGGATCCTGAGATCCTCAAAAGGTTCTACAGCTGCAACATCGAGAGCATGGTTGCAACACTGCCTGGTACGGTAATTGCTCAGCCTCTGATGTGAATTGGGGGCCACGGTCGGAGGATTACTCTGTCGTTGAGACAGAACTGCCCCCAGAATGCCCAACTCTGAAGCATCCACCTCCACCACAAAGGATATTGTGGGTTCTGGGTGTTTGAGCAATGGGGCGGAGATTAAAAGTCCCTTGAGTAGACAGAAGGCCTCGTCGGCTGTTGGGCTCCACACCAACCTACGGGGACCACCCTTAAGGAAAGAGATGAGAGTACCAACGCTCCTGAAGTAGATTATCCTGGCGGATGGCCATTGCAATGAGTGCGTGCAAGGAGAGGTTGTCGTCTCGACAGGCCAGTTCCATCTGGACCTCCTCGCACAGTCCTCTTCTGAATAGCGTACGAAGCGCCGGCTCGTTCCTGCCGCTGGATGCTGCTACTGTCTGGAAGGTGAGCGTGTACCCTGCAGCAGTCTGGACCCCCTGCCGTAATTGGAGTAAACGCTCACCCACCTCTCTGCCATCTGGTGGATGATCGAAGATACATTTAAACAGAGCCATGAACCCTTCATATGAATCTAGCTCCTCCTCCTCTCTCCCAGATGGCCGTGTCCCATTTCATCAGCCGCCCAGTCAGCAGAGAAATAACCGTGGCAACCTTGGACCTCTCGGTGGTGGGAGCTCCCCTCTAGTGCGTATACAGGGAGCACTGAAGTAGGAAGCCACGGCAATTAGATGAGGTGCCATCATATTTATCCAGGAGGGACAAACGGGCATCACTGACCTGAGCGGATTGCTGAATGGGCTCTTGTGCTGGCTCGGATGGTTGTAGAGTATCCTCCGCTAGTTGACGGCAACGCCACCCGGGTATGTTTGAAACGTTGCCCACTGCGAAGAACCTCTTCCATAGCCGTCCTTAGTTGTGCCAGCTGGTCCTGGTGTTGACGTAGAAGGTATCCCTGCTCGTCGACTGTCAGAGAGATATTTTGTTCTCCTGCTGCTTCGAACACGAACACTGTAACGAACACGCTGTGAGTCGAGAAGCAGATGTAGGTGAAACGTTTAATAAAACAACAGAACAGTAGCGTCTTAGCATAAACGCCGAAACAATACTGACTGGGGAACCTAAGGGAGTGCCAGATAAAGGGGAGGTAATAAGTGAGGTAATGGAGTCCAGGTGTGCCTCATGAGGACGTGCAGATGTGCGGAATGATTGATGCCAGGTGTGGTACTGATAGACCCCAGGACCGGTGGTTAGTATACCGGCAACGTGAAACGCCAGAGGGGAGGAGCTGGAGTAGATGTGACAAGAGGGGCCTTGTGGCTCGTTCTATAGGTCTGCTATCCTGCCCTGGGGAGGCAAAGCTATTTTAGAGTCGGGGACAGAAGTCAGGATGGCCAGACATCGGTGGGAACTAAAAGGTATTGTTAAAAAGGAGCATTGACAAGTCAGCATCACATGATTTGTGAGACAAATCTCTCCCTTAGTCTCAGTAGCTGTCCAGTGTTCCAGATTTGAATGAAATTTGACCTAATAATGAATTACAATACGAGTGAAAGAGGTATTAAAGTACGTTAAAAAGCAGCTTTTCTGTGTCCCCCTGCTTGTCCTGTTCACAAACAACAGAATGGTGCGGGCTTATACTGGTTATAATAAATATTAATTACAAGTAAACATCTGATTTTCCAGCTCAGCCAATGAGCCAACGTCTTGCCAAAGTATGTGAGGTCACGTAATATCAGGAAATAGCAAGCATTTTTGAAACTGTCTGTTTCAAATACAAGTTTGAAGTGGTGTTTTTGGTGAGTCAACATCATTATTTAGAGTGTACAGAATGAGCTGTTAAAAATGGGATCTTCATTGAACAGCTACTTTCACTAACAACGAATCTCTCTCACACACCTAAGAAGCTATATTTATATATCAAATGGATCGCTAGCATACATTGTGTACTGTATACACTTAAATATGTGGTTTTTATAGGTAAACATTTATGACAATGCCCCTGCAGGCTAATTAACACGATTAAGTTCATGGACACTGACTTTCCATGACTGTGTCAGCAATAGTTGTACTGTTCCTATGAATGAGTGACGACTGCTAGATACATAATTATTTCTAAAACGTTCATGACAAAAGCAATGAGTCAACTGAATTGAAATGTAATCGACCCCATCCATGAATCGAATGCCACACCCAATCCCAAATCAACCACCTATCCCGCTACTCCCTTCCCAAAGCACTTACCCCTCGCCGGTTACTGTACAATCCCATTTAAGACTGTTGTGCAATCAAGATACTGTACATAAAATACATTTTATTATGATTGTGTGCATTTACACTAACAGGTACATTATGTACAAACAACAGTGTCGGCATTCTTACTGATCCGCTGGGTCTATGGTGAGACACCAGACTCCTGAGTCTGTGAGTACGGTGTGTGTCTGCCAGACCAATCATCTGTGTTGCGGTAGTGATCAGTATGTGTTGTAGTCAGTCTGTGGTGCGGTAGTGGTCAGTCCAGCATGACCCGTCCCAGCTCTCCCTTCCTGAACGCTCTGATGAAATCATAGGCTGCTGCTGTGTAGTTAGGCACTGTGAGGGTGATGTTACCTAGCGAACACAGAGATTAGGTACATACACCATTAGCTTACAAAAGTCTTTAATAAGGCAAGTATAAAGATTTGTCTCGATGCTAAAACTTGACCCTGTAATAGTTGTAAGAACTGTACTATTACTCTGCAATTACTATGTAAATTGTTATATGTAAATAATTTACTAATGTAAATACACAGTTTTACTATATACTTAGTACGATATGGTTTACTCTTACCCACTCCAGTGATGGCTTTAACCCGTTGAGTCTTTCCCAGTTTGACAGCGATACGTTTCAACACCTGCTGGATGTCATCACTAGGCTCACTGAGATCATACCTCTCCACGTAACTACACACACAGACACACACACACTTCATGTAACTAGACACAGAGAAACACTCAACTCCCAAGGTTACTAAACACAGCAACAGTCAAATAACTTTTGAGTATCTCAATGGATTCAATGTCGCTGCAATATACAATATTGGAATCAATGCTTTGCCTTTACCTGTACTTCTCCAGTCTATTGAGAGAGAACAGTAGGTAGTCTGCCATGATGTCTTCTCCTACTAGATGGTCCAGAATGGTTCCTGACAGTAACAGCAGAGGAGGGAGTCATCATTACAACGGCCATACTGCATGTCCTGCTGATAATCACATGGCTTGATGTGGAGTCACTTTATCAAAGGGCTGCCATATAATTCACACATGCTTCGATTGTTATATGATTGAGAGCATTGGAAAATTCATATTTATCCATACAGTGTGAGAGGCCCATCAGAGCTTGGCTGTTGTTATATTAGATTCCACTGGCGTCCCGAGTGGCGCAGTGGTCTAGGGCACTGCATCGCAGTGCTAGCTGTGCCAGCTAGAGATTCTGGGTTTGAGTCCAGGCTCTGTCGCAGCCGGCCGCGACCCGGAGACCCATGGGGCGGCGCACAATTGGCCCAGCATCGTCCGGGTTAGGGGAGGGTTTGGCCGGTAGGGATGTCCTTGTCCCATCGCGCACTAGCAACTCCTGTGGCGGGCCGGGCGCAGTGCACACTGAAACGATCGCCAGGTGTTTCCTCCAACACATTGGTGCGGCTGGCTTCCTGGTTAAGTGGGCATTGTGTCAAGAAGCAGTGCGGCTTGGTTGGGTTGTGTTTCGGAGGACGCATGGCTCTCAACCTTCGCCTCTCCTGAGTCCGTACGGGAGTTGCAGCGATGAGACAATTGGACACCACGAAATTGGGGAGAAAATAAATAAATAAACAATATATTAGCTTCCACTAGGTGGCACTGTAGCACTATGGAATACAGAGACCAGGTGGGTCCAGAACCATATATGTATATATATATATATATATATCAATTTGTCGGGACATGGAATCTACAAGGTGTCAAAAGTGTTCCACAGGGATGCTGGCCCAAGTTGACTCCATTGCCTCCCACAGTTGTGTCAAGTTGGCTAGATGTCCTTTGGGTGGTGGACCAGCAGCATTCTTGATACACACAGGAAAATGTTGGGCATAAAAACCCAGCAGCATTGCAGTTCTTGACACACTCAAATATTGGTGCGCCTGGCAACTACTACCATACTACGTTCAAAGGCACTTAAATCTTTTGTCTTGCCCATTCACCTTCTGAATGTCACACATACACAATTCATGTCTCAAATATCTCAAGCATTAAAAGTCATTATTTTACCCGCCTCTTCCCTTTCATCTACACTGATTGAAGTGTATTTAACAACTGACCTCAATAAGGGATCATGCTTTCACCTGGATTCACCCGGTCAGTCTATGTCATGGAAAGAGGCTACACATAACTTGCCTGACCTAGTCTGTACTCACCACATAGGGCTAGCTTCATGCCTGTCTCCAGACTCTGTATCTTCGGAGGAAGGACACCAGGCGTATCTAGAAGATGGATGATGGGTCTCTCACACACCTCACAAGAGGAACACATTGCATTGCATTGCATTGAGTAAGTACTGAATATACACAAAAACAGACAAGTGACAGGAGCGCAGACAGGTGAAACCATCACTCACCTGTATTCTAGTCAACACTGCTTTGGTAATGCCTGGTTCCCCTCCTACTTTTGACCCCCGACCTAAAGGTAGAAAAAGATGGATCATCATTACTTCAACAAGGGTTCAATGAAATGCACATGACAAAACTATGCAAGGATTTATTCTAATCCCTATATCTCATTGTAACGTTAAGTTGTACCTTTCTTGAGGTTGGTTCTCCTCAGAGCATTGATGAGTGATGACTTTCCAACGTTGGGCACCCCAATCACCATCAGACAGAAGTTGGTGTTCTGAACATTGAATAAACACACGTCATAACATGACCACATAATATGACGTAACCACATTCAGACTAGAGGTCGACCAATTAATCGGAATGGCCGATTAATTAGGGCCTATTTCAAGTTTTCATAACAATCGGAAATCGGTATTTTTGGACACCGATTTTGCTTCTTTTTTTTTTGTACACCTTTATTTAATTTTTATTTAACTAGGCAAGTCAGTTAAGAACACATTCTTATTTTCAATGACGGCCTAGGAACGGTGGGTTAACTGCCTCGTCCAGGGGCAGAACGACAGATTTTCACCTTGTCAGCTCGGGGGATCCACTCTTGCAACCTTACAGTTAACTAGTCCAACGCAATAAACGACCTGCCTCTTGTTGCACTCCACAAGGAGACTGACTGCCTGTTACGCGAATGCAGTAAGCCAAGGTAAATTGCTAGCTAGCATTAAACTTATCTTTATAAAAAAGAATCAATCATTATCACTAGCCAACTACACATGGTTGATGATATTACTAGATATTATCTAGCGTGTCATGCGTTGTGTATAATCTGACTGAGCATACATATATCTAAGTATCTGACTGAGCAGTGGTAGGCAGAAGCCGGCGCGTAAACATTCATTCAAACAGCACATTTGTGCGTTTTGCCAGCAGCTCTTCGTTGTGTGTCACTCATTGCGATGTTTATGACTTCAAGCATATCAACTCCCGAGATGAGGCTGGTGTAACCGAGGTGAAATGGCTAGCTAGTTAGAGCGCGCTAATATATATATATATATATATATATATATATATATATATATATATATATATATATATATATATATATATATATATATATATATATATATATATATATATATATATATATATATATATATATATATAAATAAAAAGGCTGGTGTAACCGAAGTGAAAAAAAGAAAAAAAAAGAAATGGCTGGCTAGTTAGCGCGCGCTAATAGCGTTTCAAACGTCACTCGCTCGCTCTGAGTCTTCTAGTAGTTGTTCCCTTGCTCTGCGTGGGTAACGCTGTTTCGAGGGTGGCTGTTGTCGTTGTGTTCCTGGTTCGAGCCCAGGGAGGAGCGAGGAGAGGGACGGAAGCTATACTGTTACACTGGCAATACTAAAGTGCCTATAAGAACATAACAATAGTCAGAGGTTAATGAAATACAAATGGTATAGAGAGAAAAAGTCCTATAATTCCTATAATAACTACAACCTAAAATGTCTTACCTGGGAATATTGAAGACTCATGTTAAAAGGACCCACCAGCTTTCATATGTTCTCATGTTCTGAGCAAGGAACTTTAACGTTAGCTTTCTTACATGGCAAATATTGCACTTTTACTTTCTTCTCCAACACTTTGTTTTTGCATTATTTAAACAAAATTGAACGTTTCATTATTTATTTGAGGCTAAATTGATTTTATTGATGTATTATATTAAGTTAAAATAAGTGTTCATTCAGTATTGTTGTAATTGTCATTATTACAAATAAAATTAAAAATCGGCCGATTAATCGGTATCGGCTTTTTTGGTCCTCCAATCGGTATCGGTGTTGAAAAATCATAATCGGTCGACCTCTAATTCAGACCACACAAAATACCGTTGTTTACCCCCTCTATTCACCATTACAATCCTCATGACAGCAACTAAAACACCAAAATAAAATGAATCACAACCAGATCAAAAGGACAACTAAATGATGTGGAACACAACAAACTTCCTGGTCAGACGCAGGTCAGAACTTTAACATTATGATTACATCATCCTCAGCCATGACACACAGGGTGCTCTAACAGCCTAACCTCCAATTACTGATTGAAGTGAATTTGTAAATCATGGTAATAAATTGAATTGAATGCGCTTTTTCATTGAAAAACAATCTCAAAGTGCTACAGGGAAATGCAGAAAAAGATAGAAAAACAAGACAGACAAAATAAGGACACAATTAGACAGGGCAACTGACAAAGAACACAGCTGACGCTACAAGGACAAAGACACCAAGGAGCACAGCTATAACTAAGAGAAGGCTTTTCTAAAGAAGGTGGTTTTTAGGCCAGTTTTAAAGGAGCCCAGAGTCTGTAGTGCCGTGAGTGCATTCCAGAGGCGGGAGGGCGGTCGAGCCAGTGTTAATTTCGTCAAGAAACATGGGTGACAAAAATATTCGTCAAACACCTATTTTTCAGTGGCAAATTGACGAGACTATAACTGACTAAATAGACCCAGAGAAAACTAACACTAAACAAAAAATAGTTTTCCATTTCACTTCACTAAAACGAGACTGAAATATCTATGTGACGAAACTCTGACAACTAAGTGGACTGGACAAGAGTTGGAGAGATTGAAAGCTTTTCAGTTATGAGGACAAGTAAAATTACCAGCACAGATGCAAAGCATTTTCTTATGGCCTTATAGAGTTGGTTGAGAGCGGTCTTAGTGCCAGCTTCGTTTTGTGTTGGTAAATAGACGGCTACGAATAATACAGATGATAACTCTCTTGGTAGATAGTGTGGTCTGCAGCTTATCATAAGGTGCTCTACCTCAGGCGAGAAATACCTCGAGACTTCTTTAATATTAGACATCGAGCACCAGCTGTTATTGACAAAGACACACACCCCCCACCCATCATCTTACCAGAGGTAAGTGCATGGAAAATCCCGCTAGCTCTATATTGTCTGTATCTTCGTTCAGCCACGTCTCGGTGAAACACAAGATGTTACAGTTTTTAATGTCCCGTTGGTAGGATAATCTTAATAGTAGGTCATCAATTTTATTTTCCAATGATTGACGTTAGAGAGTAGAATGTAAGGCATTGGGAGTTTACTCGCTCGCTTCCGGATTCTCAGAAGGATCCCGATCTGCGTCCCCTTTTCCGGCATCTTTTCTTCACACAAAAGGTGTGGATCTGGGCCTGTCCAGTGAATGCAGGATATCCGACAAAATAATAAACATAAAAATGACAAAATAGCACAATTGGTTGGGAGAATGTAAAACGTCAGCCATGTTCTTCGGCGCCATCTTTACATGATTCCATGTGTTATTGCATCGTTTTGATGTCTTCGCTATTATTCTACATTGTAGAAAATAGTAAAAATAAAGAAAAAGCCTTGAATGAGTAGGTGGTCTAAAACTTTTGACCGGTAGTGTAGCTTAGCTATTCAGCAGCCTGATGGTCTAGAGGTAGAAGCTATTGGCCAGTCTTCGTTTTAGCCATAACGCTCCTGTACTGCCATGTCTGAGTGATGGAAGCTGGGAGAACAGGCCGTGGTATTGTAGGTGTCCTGGACGGCAGGCAGTGTGCACCCAATGGTGCGTTCAGCTGACCCTCTGTAGTGCCTTGCGGTCAGTGACAGTGGAGTTGCCGTACCAAGCTGTGATGCAGCCCAACCGTATGCTCTCTATGGTGCTCCTTTAGAACACTGAGGGCACTTTGGGATATGCCACACTTTTTCAACCTCCTGAGGTTAAAGAGTCCCTGTTGTGCCTTCTTCACCACAGTGTCTGTGAAGAGTGCAGAGTGCATTGCAGTTGTCCAGCCTTGAGGTGACAAAGGCATGGAAGAGCCTCTCTGCATCAGACTGAGTAAGGGTGGGACGGAGTTTGGCAATGTTCTTGGTGATAAGAGTGATGCTTGATGTGATTGTCGAAGGTTAGAGAGGAGTCAAGCTTAATGCCCAGATTGTAAACATTGGATGAGAGGGGGATGTTCTTGCCTGTGAGGTGGGTTATCGGTGAGTGATTTTGCTGCTGTTGAAGGAAGTTTTGCTTCATCCAAGCCCTTATCTCCTCAAGACAGGTGTTAATATGAACAGAGCGACTTGGTGAAGTTGTCAGATACAGCTGTGTCATCAGCTGTAATGAAATCTCATTCCACTGCTATGCTGATGACACAGCTGTAAACAGAATGTGTCCCAAGAACGGATCCTCGTGGGACAACACAACTGAAAAACGAGCTCAGGGCTGGTCCCGTAAGCATTCCAGGAGGATGGAAAGGAGACTGGACACACTAACATAGCTTCAAATTGACAACCAAATGAACTGGAATTTAGGGTAGTAAACCTCTCATTTGTTATCGTCTAGGACTGAACGTAGCCCTATACTACACATTTGTTTTTTTCTAAACAAACACAAAATCTAAGCCAATCAGCCAATCAATCATTCCTCAATTAGTTGTAGGCCGTGACCTCACCTCCTCTCGGTGGAAGCGTGGCTGGCTCTCGATTAATTCTGTGACCATGGGAACCAGCTGCAACAACAGAAAGGAAGATTAACAGAGTAGGAGAGAGCTGTCACAATGTTACTAACTCGGTCTTCTGTGGAACTGTTATAACCAAACTGCAGTCACCCTTTCTTAAAGGAAAGATTCACCCATTTTGAATCTTATATTGTTTTTGTGCATCTCTGAGTGATCTATCGATTCCCGGGGTCATTTCATGTGTATCTGAGTTACTGCCGTTAAAGCAGACAGAAACTCATTTGGTATGACGTAGCATTGCACCTCAGCCACGCTCAAGGTTCTAAACGACATCATAACCACCATCGATAAAAGACATTACTGTGCAGCCGTATTCATCGACGTGGCCAAGGCTTTCGACTCTGTCAATCACCACATTCTTATTGGCAGACTCGACAGCCTTGGTTTCTCAAATGATTGCCTCGCCTGGTTTACCAACTACTTCTCTGATAGAGTTCAGTGTGCCAAATCGGAGGGCCTGTTGTCCGGACCTCTGGCAGTCTCTATGTGGGTGCCACAGGGTTCAATTCTCGGGCCGACTCTCTTTTCTGTATACATCAATGATGTTGCTCTACCTGCTGGTGATTCTCTGATCCACCTCTACGCAGACAACACCATTCTGTATACTTCTGGCCCCTCCTTGGACACTGCGTTAACTAACCTCCAGACGAGCTTCAATGCCATACAAATCTCCTTCCGTGGCCTCCAACTGCTCTTAAACGCAAGTAAAACTAAATGCATGCTTTTCAATCGATCGCTGCCCGCACCTGCTCGCCCGTCCAGCATCACTACTCTGGACGGCTCTGACATAGAATACGTGGACAACTACAAATACCTGGGTGTCTGGTTAGACTGTAAACTCTTCTTCCAGACTCACATTAAGCATCTCCAATCCAAAATTAAATCTAGAATCGGCTTCCTATATCGCAACAAAGCATCCTTCACTCATGCTGCCAAACATACCCTCGTAAAACTGACCATCCTACCGATCCTCGACTTCGGTGATGTCATCTATAAAATAGCCTCCAACACTCTACTCACCAAACTGGATGCAGTCTATCACAGTGCCATCCGTTTTGTCACCAATGCCCCATACACTACCCAGCACTGCGACCTGTACGCTCTCATTGGTTGGCCCTCGCTTCATACTCTTCGCCAAACCCACTGGCTACAGGTTATCTACAAGTCTCTGCTAGGTAAAGCCACGCCTTATCTCAGCTCACTGGTCACCATAGCAGCACCCACTCGTAGCATGCGCTCCAGCAGGTATATCTCACTGGTCACCCCCAAAGCCAATTCCTATTTTGGTCGTCTTTCCTTCCAGTTCTCTGCTGCCCATGACTGGAACGAATTGCAAAAATCTCTGAAGCTGGAGACTCACATCTCCCTCACTAGCTTTAAGCACCAGCTGTCAGAGCAGTTTACAGATCACTGCACCTGTACTTAGCCTATCTGTAAACAGCCCATCTACCTACCTCATCCTCATACTGGTTTTTATTTATTTTGCTCCTTTGTACCCCAGTATCTCTACCTGCACATTCATCTTCTGCCGATCTATCATTCCAGTGTTTAATTGCTATATTGTAATTACTTCGCCACCATGGCCTATTTATTTTCTTAACTTCATTTGCACTCACTGTATATAGACTTTTTGTTTTCTTTTGTTCTACTGTATTATTGACTGTATGTTTTGTTTATTCCATGTGTAACTCTGTGTTGTATGTGTCGAATTGCTACGCTTTATCTTGGCCAGGTCGCAGTTGCAAATGAGAACTTGTTCCCAACTAGCCTACCTGGTTAAATAAAGGTGAAATAAATTGCGGTAAAACTGCTCTCACTACACTGGAAGTTAATAGGAATACAACTTTTAGATCGCAAAAATGTCTATTATACACATCAGATTTAAATTCTGGCCGATGTCATAACGCGAGAGTTTGTCTTCTCTGCAATGAGCTATTTGATCATATTTTTGCGATATTCCTACCTAGAGAAATTTGTAATTTGATAGAGGGTCCACCACATTTCTTCTATTTGTCTGCCTCCGCAGTCCAGGGTGCATTGCATGGCAGTTGCGAATGTCGTACTCCACTCTGCGAGGCACATCAAACTGAAAATGACTCCTAAATTGATAGCTGTAAAATCGCCTAAACAAACTGCACTAAGTCACTGATATTCTTTGGTATTAAATGTGTGTAGTTAAATTAGCTAGCTAGCTGCCTTGCTAGCCAGCCAGCCCATAGAGAGCATTGTGAGTTTTGTAGTCGACTTGAGCTGCAAAAGATTTCTAGAATTTTCATGTTGCTACCAATCTTGTTATAACAAAATAAAACATTTGTTCACCAAAAAATATTGTTCTCGCAAATTAGTGTTATATTTAACACTAAGTTAAACATTTTTGGTTTTGGGTGGATATTTCCTTTAAGGATCTCACAGGCTCTCCCTCTCCTTTTTTGATGTTGTTCTCCATCTCTCTCGGACTCTCTTACCTTTTTGACGTTGTCATCTCTCTGTCTGAGGCAGTCTGTGAACAGGACCTTCTTCACTCCATGTCTTTCAAGCTGTTTCAAAATCATCTGGAGAGCAAAACATTCAGATCAGAACACACAAGTCTGCATCAGGACTGCATACAGCTCTGCACTGGACGCTCGGTCTCAATTCATTATACAGAGGGCATTCCAATTCATCTACTGCACGACTGGCCATATACAGTGGGGCAAAAAAGTATTTAGTCAGCCACCAATTGTGAAAGTTCTCCCACTTTAAAAGATGAGAGAGGTCTGTGATTTTCATCATAGGTACACTTCAACTATGACAGACAAAATGAGACAAAAAAATCCAGAAAATCACATTGTAGGATTTTTAATGAATTTATTTGCAAATTATGGTGGAAAATAAGTATTTGGTCAATAACAAAAGTTTCTCAATACTTTGTTATATACCCTTTTTTGGTAATGACAGAGGTCAAACGTTTTCTGTAAGTCTTCACAAGGTTTTCACACACTGTTGCTGGTATTTTGGCCCATTCCTCCATGCAGATCTCCTCTAGAGCAGTGATGTTTTGGGCATGTTGCTGGGCAAAACGGACTTTCAACTCCCTCCAAAGATTTTCTATGGGGTTTAGATCTGGAGACTGGCTAGGCCACTCCAGGACCTTGAAATGCTTCTTACGAAGCCACTCCTTCGTTGCCCGGGCGGTGTGTTTGGGATCATTGTCATGCTGAATGACCCAGCCACGTTTCATCTTCAATGCCCTTGCTGATGGAAGGAGGTTTTCGCTCAAAATCTCACGATACATGGCCCCATTCATTCTTTCCTTTACACGGATCAGTCGTCCTGGTCCCTTTGCAGAAAAGCAGCCCCAAAGCATGATGTTTCCACCCCCATGCTTCACAGTAGGTATGGTGTTCTTTGGATGCAACTCAGCATTCTTTGTCCTCCAAACACGACAAGTTGAGTTTTTACCAAAAAGTTATATTTTGGCTTCATCTGACCATATGACATTCGCCCAATCTTCTTTTGGATCATCCAAATGCTCTCTAGCAAACTTCAGATGGGCCTGGACATGTACCGGCTTAAGCAGGGGGACACGTCTGGCACTGCAGGATTTGAGTCCCTGGCGGCGTAGTGTGTTATTGATGGTAGGCTTTGTTACTTTGGTCCCAGCTCTCTACAGGTCATTCACTAGGTCCCCCCGTGTGGTTCTGGGATTTTTGCTCACCGTTCTTGTGATCATTTTGACCCCACGGGGTGAGATCTTGCGTGGAGCCCCAGATCGAGGGAGATTATCAGTGGTCCTGTATGTCTTCCATTTCCTAATAATTGTTCCCACAGTTGATTTCTTCAAACCAAGCTGCTTACCTATTGCAGATTCAGTCTTCCCAGCCTGGTGCAGGTCTACAATTTTGTTTCTGGTGTCCTTTGACAGCTCTTTGGTCTTGGCCATAGTGGAGTTTGGAGTGTGACTGTTTGAGGTTGTGGACAGGTGTCTTTTATACTGATAACAAGTTCAAACAGGTGCCATTAATACAGATAACGAGTGGAGGACAGAGGAGCCTCTTAAAGAAGAAGTTACAGGTCTGTGAGAGCCAAAAATCTTGCTTGTTTGTCGGTGACCAAATACTTACTTTCCACCATAATTTGCAAATAAATTCATTAAAAATCCTACAATGTGATTTTCTGGATTTTCTTTCCTTATTTTGTCTGTCATAGTTGAAGTGTACCTATGATGAAAATTACAGGCCTCTCTCATATTTTTAAGTGGGATAACTTGCACAAGTTATTTTCATCATAGGTACACTTCAACTATGACAGACAAAATGAGACAAAAAAATCCAGAAAATCACATTGTAGGATTTTTAATGAATTTATTTGCAAATTATGGTGGAAAATAAGTATTTGGTCAATAACAAAAGTTTCTCAATACTTTGTTATATACCCTTTTTTGGTAATGACAGAGGTCAAACGTTTTCTGTAAGTCTTCACAAGGTTTTCACACACTGTTGCTGGTATTTTGGCCCATTCCTCCATGCAGATCTCCTCTAGAGCAGTGATGTTTTGGGCATGTTGCTGGGCAAAACGGACTTTCAACTCCCTCCAAAGATTTTCTATGGGGTTTAGATCTGGAGACTGGCTAGGCCACTCCAGGACCTTGAAATGCTTCTTACGAAGCCACTCCTTCGTTGCCCGGGCGGTGTGTTTGGGATCATTGTCATGCTGAATGACCCAGCCACGTTTCATCTTCAATGCCCTTGCTGATGGAAGGAGGTTTTCGCTCAAAATCTCACGATACATGGCCCCATTCATTCTTTCCTTTACACGGATCAGTCGTCCTGGTCCCTTTGCAGAAAAGCAGCCCCAAAGCATGATGTTTCCACCCCCATGCTTCACAGTAGGTATGGTGTTCTTTGGATGCAACTCAGCATTCTTTGTCCTCCAAACACGACAAGTTGAGTTTTTACCAAAAAGTTATATTTTGGCTTCATCTGACCATATGACATTCGCCCAATCTTCTTTTGGATCATCCAAATGCTCTCTAGCAAACTTCAGATGGGCCTGGACATGTACCGGCTTAAGCAGGGGGACACGTCTGGCACTGCAGGATTTGAGTCCCTGGCGGCGTAGTGTGTTATTGATGGTAGGCTTTGTTACTTTGGTCCCAGCTCTCTACAGGTCATTCACTAGGTCCCCCCGTGTGGTTCTGGGATTTTTGCTCACCGTTCTTGTGATCATTTTGACCCCACGGGGTGAGATCTTGCGTGGAGCCCCAGATCGAGGGAGATTATCAGTGGTCCTGTATGTCTTCCATTTCCTAATAATTGTTCCCACAGTTGATTTCTTCAAACCAAGCTGCTTACCTATTGCAGATTCAGTCTTCCCAGCCTGGTGCAGGTCTACAATTTTGTTTCTGGTGTCCTTTGACAGCTCTTTGGTCTTGGCCATAGTGGAGTTTGGAGTGTGACTGTTTGAGGTTGTGGACAGGTGTCTTTTATACTGATAACAAGTTCAAACAGGTGCCATTAATACAGATAACGAGTGGAGGACAGAGGAGCCTCTTAAAGAAGAAGTTACAGGTCTGTGAGAGCCAAAAATCTTGCTTGTTTGTCGGTGACCAAATACTTACTTTCCACCATAATTTGCAAATAAATTCATTAAAAATCCTACAATGTGATTTTCTGGATTTTCTTTCCTTATTTTGTCTGTCATAGTTGAAGTGTACCTATGATGAAAATTACAGGCCTCTCTCATATTTTTAAGTGGGATAACTTGCACAAGTGGTGGCTGACTAAATACTTTTTTGCCCCACTGTACACTCACACAGGTTTGTCTGGATAAAAACACAAAACAATGTCAGACATTGTCATGCATCAACAGAAACAGACAAGCTTCCAGGTTACAGAAACAAAACAATGATCTGCTACAGTAGCCTACATGCTTGGCAGACAGGTCAGCCAGGTCCATCTTGTTCAGCACCAGGAGATGAGGTCTGACGTCCAGACTATCCTGGAAAAGAGGGTTTCTACCCGAGAACGGGATGTTCTACTGTTAAAGAAACTTGTTTGTCATTCGTTTGGGAGCTAATGCAATTCTTCAGGTCTCAAGATAAGGCGACTCATCCTGCAACCGTGGTTGGTGATGCGAGTCCATCAGAGGGTGATGGGGCAAGGTAGGGCAAGTGATGTATGCCACAACTGCCCCTTAGAACAAACTTCTCTGGTTTTAAACTGCTTATGTGGCATCAATACGAGCCATAAACATTTGTTATAGTGTCAAAATTGACTACAAAGTGTAAATAGCATCATTTGGTCATAAAGTCAGCCTTCGTTCTGTCATGTCTTACTGGGAGGATGGGTATGGATTACTTACATGGCCACTTTTGCCAATTGCCCAGAGACAACACGTTAAGGTCCGTCCCCAGCTGCCACATGGACATGTGTTGTCAAGTCTGCATATGGGTGGAAAGCACGAGCATTTAGCTCGGCAAATAGGAGTGAAAATGGGCTTACATAAATTTAGTTCAAACTTCCAATGCATTTCAACACTATTGCCAGATGGCCAGGAATGGATTACAACCGACATGGTCACTTCTGCTGCCTGTCAACCGTCAACTGTCAAAACTGTCAACCGTCATTAGCTAGTAGCTAATTTTGGTTATTCAACCTAATTTGATAATGCTAGCGAGCCAGGCTATCTATGATTCCACAGATGAAAGGGGAATGATTCTGTAGCTAGCTAAATACATCAAGCTAACGTGTTATGTGATGTAGCATTTCAGAGGAAGATGTGTGGAATGTTCACATTGAATACCCCACAAGCTGCTTTCAGCTTGGCTAAAGACCAGGTCAGCTCAGACTTTAGCCTACACGTTTCTGAATTTGCTGACCATTATGAGAAGGGAGAAGTCCTCTACTTCAAAACTTTGTTCTCTTCATAGCAAAGCTAGCTTAGCTTATCTCGCTGTACTCACTACTGGCCTTGTTTGTTGTGATTGAATGGCAAAGACACATCAAACCACATCAAACCCCACCCTCAAGAAAACTCTCTTTTGCCTTCAGTCAAGGCCGCTAAGCATTTCTTAATGAGCATTGATGAAAAACACCAAATCAGGAAGAGCAATCGCCCTTTAAAGGATATTCTGGCATCGTGGATTTCTAGGATGCAGTCAACATTCTTCACACTGGCCTTCATCTGTTTCAGACCTGAAGAGAGACCAGAGGAGAGGAGGATGGGTTACTGTAACCTTCACTTACTATGAAAAGAGAGTTACACAGGTATCAAGGTTAACGAAGGTTATGTGAGCTATTGGAGCACTACAATATGGTATCCTTTCGCTCAGCAAGATACATTCCACCCCCCCCCAACCCACGAGCGAGGCATCGATGCACACTAGCTCCCTGCTGTGGACTGTTCTGTATCACTCCAACAGGAAGGAGTGAGTGCCATTTCAACATATTCCACACACATGCATTTGTCACCAATAGCTGATGATGTCTGCGTCGTCTCTTGTGTAGATGGTAAGAGAAGCCGCCTGGAGTGGCCTGAGGTGAAGGCCCAGCGGAATCAGAGAAGCCGACGTGAGTAGGCCGAGTAACTTCCAGGCACTTTAATACGGACACGGCTCGTCTAAGCCAGAAACGGTCTAGGTAGGCCTGTATCTTCTCCAATCTCACCTGAGGGAGACGTGTTGTCATAAGAATTGAGTCTATCAACATCCCCAGGAAGACCACCGTCTGTGAGGGAGTCAGGTTTCTCTTCTCCCTGTTTATGTTGAGGTCCTGTTCTTGAATGTGCTTCAAGATTATCCTTGTCTGCTGTAGCTTGCTCTCTTGATTGAGCACACACCAGCCAGTCATCCAGGTAGTTCAGCACTAGAATGCCCTGGAACATGATAGGAACTAGGTCTGCGTCCATGCACTTTGTGAATGTACGCTGCACCAATGAGAGGCAGAACGGGAGTACTTTCGTAAGCCACTCCTTCGAAGGCAAACCGGAGGTACTTCTAGTGATCTCGATGAACAGGAACATGGAAGTATGCATTCGTCAGGTCGAGCGTGGTCAACCATTGGCCGCTCAAGATTGCCTGCAACACCCACGCTGGCGAGAGCATCTTGAACTTGAGCTCTTTTAAACATTTGTTGAGGCCTCGCAGGTCCAGAATCATCCGAAAGATGCCGTCCTTCTTCGGAACTATGAAATACGTGGAGTAGAACCCACTTAGCCGTTCTAGCGGCTCTACTTTTCTGATTGTGTCCTTGCTCAGGAGCAAGGCTATCTCCAACCGGAGCACTGAGGTGACCCAGATGTCTCTGTAGGACGGTGGTCGGCATCGGAACTGGAGTTTGTATCCCTCAGGACTAGGGACGGGTATCGTTAAGATTTTAACGGATTTACTACTCTTACCGATGCTGTTTATTGATCCGGTACTTTAACGGTATTCTTATCGGTTCTTTTTGTTATTCTTTTATGGAAAAATAAAATAAAATTAAGAACAGAATTAACATTGCTTTATTTTCTGAAATGTAAAATAAACAATTAATTACTTACAGCAAAAGAAACAGCAATGTTTTTAACGAATCACTATTATAGACTAATGTTGTGATGATGGAAATGTAAAACAAATTAAATAAACAATACTTTCTTGCAAAAGAAAATACAGTGGTATAGAGCAACACATGTGGGGGCATGCAGGTAGGCTGCAAAAGGACTAACAGTTCTTAGGAGTTATTCTGGAGAAAGATCAACATATTTGCCTTCTCTGGCAGAAGTGGGGACCTCTCCTGCAGTCGAAAATACCCTCTGGCTAGTGGTGAAGGAGGCTTGAGCACAGAGGTAGTTTGTTGCAATGTTTGTGAGGAGGGGCAGAGTATCTCTTCTCCCACCACCACATCACAGGATCTTCAGCCATGGGCCTTTGTAGAGCTCGACCTCTAGGTCAACACGCTCGCTGAGGGAGAGGGACGGGGTGTCCTGTTGGATTGTCAACCTCAACTCCCTGTCCTCCTCTGAGAACAGCTCCTCCAAGGCACTCCTTGTTTTGTAATTTTTTTAAATATTTTTTATTTAACCTCTATTTAACTAGGCAAGTCAGTTAAGAACAAATTCTTATTTACAATGACGGCCTACCCCGGCCAAACCCAGACGACGCTGGGCCAAATTGTGCGCCGCCCTTTGGGACTCCCAATCACGGCCGGATGTGATGCAGCCTAGATCCAAACCAGGTCCTGCAGTGTCTTAGACACTGCGCCACTCGGGAGCCCAATGTCTCTTCCATTTCCTCTCCTTCTCCTTCAGACTCCTCCTCCTGCTGGTGCTCTGTGTGTCTGCTCCGGCTCCTCTGACAGCCCTGGTGTTGCTCCTGTCACATTGGCCTCAACAGTTGCCTTCCTCAGCCTGTTCCAGGCGGCGTCACTCACCGGCCTCCCTTTAAATATGGGGTCCATTGCTGTGGCCTCACACAGGAAGACTTGAATGTCCTCATCCTAATAGTGCTTTGAGAGGTTCTCCCATACCTTCTCTTCATGCTTCCCAGTGCTCTTCCAGTTTTTGGAGGATGGGTATGATCTGTCCACAGGTGGCATTCTTTTCACATGACAGACAGTGTGGGTGTATGGAGGATTCCCATGAGCTGGACAAAGTCCTCGTCCTTCAGACGGTTCAGGCTGTCCTTGGTCATTGCTTTTCGCAGTCGTGGGTCCAAGGCTGCTGCTTGGATCGCTGGATACTGCTCCATGAATCTCTCTATCATTAGATAGAGCGAGTTCCGTCTGGTCTTGACATCAAGGATGAGTGAGTGTTGCGGAATGCCTGAAACAACAAAAAAACAACATACATTTAATTACCGCACACTTGAATATTCAATTAAATTGTTAAATGTGGGAATTTCAAAATAATACTTTAAAACTGTAATAGATTGAACAGGCATCTTACCAAGGAGCTGCTGCTTTTCCTTCAAGACTGTTTTGGACATCTTGAACCACACGACCACTGCTCTGATTCAGGCTGCCCATTTATTAATGATTTTCTGCGCTGCCAGATTTAATGTGTCCTATTTTTAGGACGTGTAGCCTCTTGATGGCAACATCCATATTTTCAGCATTATCAACAGTCACAGCTACAATCTTGCTCGGCTCTATCTCAAACTCTTCCAGAATGTCTGAGATCTCCTCTGCCACTACTTGGCCAGTTTGCGATTTGTACACTGCCCTGGTGTGGAGGACCTTCTGTTCTACACTGCCCTGGCTTGTGTAGTGAACTGTAACTGTGAGATAGTGGTCCAGACAGAGTCTGGTCCACCCGTCTGATGTGATAGCCAGCATTGGAACATCCTTCAGCTCAGTGATCACATTGGCCTTTTCTACACCATACCAGGTAGGAATGAATGTGTCACTGAGGTAACTCCTGGAGGGAGGGGTATATTTGGGGTTGTGTTGTTGTGTATTGTGGAGTGATAGTAGTATAAAAGCGTTGTATGTTAGTCCTATATCCTAAAAATGTATACAACTCAATATTTACTGACAGACTGTTACCTAAAGCCCTTGGACTCCACTGTTGCAAAGGGGTGTAAGGCTTTTCACTATGAACTTGGTCACGGCTAGGTGGCACTCATTCACCCTCTCCTCAGTCATCCTCCCACTAACTGCCAGCGTGAAGGGGCTTTGGGCTGGTCTTTGGCTTGGACCAGCGGTATTAGAGGAAGGAGTGGGTTGGTTCATTGTAGCTGCAAGTTTAACAAAAAATTAGCAACATTTTTAAAATGGGTGATTGAATTTATGAATACACCCATAGCTAAACAATCAGCTTGCTAATGGTTGCTTTTGATCATGAACCCATGTTCGCATAATTGAGTTAACTCCAGTGTGTGGGCTCTAGACTGCTAGCATACATACCTAACGTAGACCGGGCAACGAGAGATGAACTACGAGCTAGGCAGTCAAAATGCATCTCTCTGCCTGTACATGATGCACTTTCCATAGATGTTTGGACAGATTGCTTGTAAGGGCGGAAACGAACGAGCAAAAGTGTTGTTGCACTAGTGGCAACGAGCAGTCAGCATCGACTCTGCTGAAGTGTAACCACACTTTTTAACGTTTAGCTCTCTCCGCCATGGTCACTAACTAAGAGCAGGGTGCTGTGTGTGCTGTAGCGTTTGGGAATAGCAAAAACCTATCATAGACGAATGTCTTAATCTTATTGCAAATTAGAAACTGTTGGTGAGATAAAATGTGCATGATAACGTTTATGTAGCAATAATAAATAGGAAATGTATTTTCTTAATTTCTCCAGTACCGAAAGCAGAACCGACAATGTCGGAGCTTATCAATACTACGGTATTTCATAATTTAGCCCCGGGGCCCGTTTAATACCGGGTTTCGGTACACATCCCTACTCAGGACTGTGCCCAGTACAGTCCTGGAGGGATACCACCTGCCTCTCCCAGTTTGCCCTTTGGGCCTGGGAGAGACAGCCGACCGCCAGCACCTCAAAAGGACTGCCTGGGCCCGCCCACCTTTAGCTGCTTGTAAGGGTGGTCACGGCGCCTGTCCTGCTGTCGGGGTGTAAAACGCCGGTTCCCATTTCCCTGCAGTCTCGGCGGTGGAGGAGGGCCAAGACGTTGCTGTGCCACCCTCGACACACACTGCCCTGTCTTCCAGCTCCTCCGTGGGGGAGCGGTAGGGGCGCGCATTCGGCAAGAACTCCTGCAAAGTCTCATTGCCTTTGTGCAGTTTTGTAGTCTTCCTGTATTGTTGACTCCTGGCCCAAAGGTGGAACCTGGCGTGAAGGGGAGCTCCAAGAATGTTTTCTGAACTGTCGGTGGCAGTTTAGAATGTGCCAGCCAAAGATGGTGGCATGAAGTCACCATTCAAGGCCATCAGACTGTTAAACAGCCATCACTAACACCTACATACAGACTTGAAATCATTGGCTACTTTAATAAATGGATCACTAGTCACTTTAATTTTGCCACCAATGTTTACATATCTTGCATTACTCATCTTATAATTACATACAGTATTTTATAGGTAGGATTGCAGCATCATAACCACGTTTGAGGCACATCGTGATGGTGAGATTCCCGAAAGTGCTTTGCAGCTGTTCCTCGCTTACTTTTTCAGGTCCTGGTTTGAGGTGAGGCACCTTGCCAACGATCTCCTTGTCAAGGAGGATCATGTCATCCACCATGTCATCCATCTCTGGATAGTGGTCTAGCCCCAAGGACTCTGCATCCATTAGAAGAGTCCACGGCCTGGTCTGGTTGTCGCAATGGAAGCGCCCTCCCATTAAGGAAATTAGAAGGGGGGGGTCGGCAAGGCCATTTTCTTGCCTGCCGAAATACTCCCCCCTTCTAATTTCCTTCATTTTGTGGCTAGAGTCAAATACTTTATGTGGCACACACTACTGGTCAACATGAGCTACCAAAATGATTCTGAAGTGTGCCAGGCCTTGCAGTCCCAAGATAGAAGGGCGGGGAGAATTTCGGCAGGCAAGAAAATGGCCTTGCTGACATCACCTCCCCTTCTAATTTCCTTAATTTTGGCACTAAAGTCAAATACTTTCTGTGGCAGCATCAGAGTCAAATACTTTCTATAGAACAAACTTCACGTTCAGGATAGGCAACCGAAATTAACAATTAATGTATGTGTTATATTAAACATAGAGGAGGGAGTAAAATGTAGGCAAGCGATAAGCATTTCAGAACAACTTCTAGTCGAATAAGAAATGGGAGAGATGACGAATTTTGGCAAAGGGACTTATTTAGACTAATACACTTGAAACAAATAGCCAAACCGAAAACTGCAGACATTACTGGTGCCTCCCCCGCGATCAAAGGACAAGTAAAAAAAAAAATTAAAAAAGCTTTCTGCTACTACGATCAGTGAAACGTAGGCTAAACTGTCAACGGAGTGAAGAGCAGAAATTTCAACTAGCAAGCAAGTTGCAGCATTGAAGAATCGAGTGCGTGCGCGTTCACGCGAAGGGGGGTGGGGGGGCTGCCCGGGTTTATGTTAGAAACCTGGGCTAGCTAACTATGTTAGTTCGTTTACTTTTTGCTTTCTTGGATTCTGTATTCATTTTGTGACCTCTAATAAGTCATGTCACATAGTAAGTTAATTACAAACGTTTAGCTAGATATAGCCAACAACTGACATAAATATGCCTCGCTAGCTAACACGTTGACCAGACCGCTCACGCGCGTAACGTTAGCTGAGAGTGCTCACCAACCTTTTGCCATATGTCTGGGGAACCAGTGGGCAACCTCTCTGTCGCCGAAGTCAAAGACCGTCCTGAAGTTTGCTGCATTGCGGAGTATCTGATGAAGCCTCATATTTGTTGTTTTAAACGTGTCTGAAGCAATCATGTGTATATGTAAATCGTTGGTCAGAAGTCCTCTGTCATTGACAGCATTTTACTGAAGCCATGTTCACATTGGTGTTACACTGTTTACATCCCGACTTTCCCTATTGTCACGGCGATTGAGTTCCGCTATTACAATTATTCTTTAGGCACTAAATGTCAGAATTATACTGTATAATAATCATCATAAAAATACCAATAATCATAAAAATAATACTCATAGCTAATAATACAACTTATATACAGTATATTAGGGTGTCCAATCAAAAACACATATTTTGACCAATGGGTAAACACATATCTTAATTGTGTAGAATATATACTCCTCTAAGAAAACAAATGGTCCAAACCTCATGTCTCTATCATAATCCATTCAAAAGGGATTGGAGTTCCCCATAGGGATAGAGAACAGGTGGAGGTGGGGGGAATCTGAAATAATTGTTAGCAGGTAGCCTAGAATCCAAAAGGCGAACAAAATATTGTCCATGTCTTAACCCTAACTGCAAATGTAAGTTGCTCTGGATAAGAGTATTTACTAAAATGTATCCTTGTAGGATGGCCAAAATTAGGATGACTAAAGCAACAGAGGCCAGATAATTGTTTTTGTCAAAAATCAGGAAAAGGGCATTGGATCATGGCTGGATGCTCTGCGAGAACTAAGTGACAGGCTCACTGTTGAATTCAAATAAAATGTATTTATATAGCCCTTCGTACATCAGCTGATATCTCAAAGTGCTGTACAGAAACCCAGCCTAAACCCCAAACAGCAAGCAATGCAGGTGTAGAAGCACAGTGGCTAGGAAAAACTCCCTAGAAAGGCCAAAACCTAGGAAGAAAGCTAGAGAGGAACCAGGCTATGAGGGGTATCCAGTCCTCTTCTGGCTGTGCCGGGTGGAGATTATAACAGAACATGGCCAAGATGTTCAAATATTCATAAATGACCAGCATGGTCAAATAATAATAATCACAGTAGTTGTCGAGGGTGCAGCAAGTCAGTACCTCAGGAGTAAATGTCAGTTGGCTTTTCATAGCCGATCAATGAGAGTATCTCTACCACTCCTGCTGTCTCTAGAGAGACTGGGACAGGTAGCACATCCGGTGAACTCTGGCGAATTAATCTTTCTTCTCAAATCCAATGGACATAAAACGATATAGAGGTATGATAGCTATCGATTTTGAGACATGACATGTAGTATTTTAATATTTTAGTATACACTTTTCATATGAATGCAAAATTCCTGTTGTTCAAAGATTTCTCACAAAAACAAGCGTATCTGTGAAATGTCAACGGAGCACTGAGCATACCGCAAGCCTTTTATTTTCAATGTCCTTTTACATTTAATTCAGCTCGTGTCATTTTAATTTTGTTTTTTGTGACCAGTGGAAACACCTTTGTAGACGACCACAACAACATTTAAAATCCTCAAAGGTTGCTGCGAGAAAGCAGCACCTGCTTATTATGGGATGTGCATTAGATTATGAAATATTTTTTGGGGGGATATAATGTTAATGACATGTTAGAGAAAGAGCCCACTGAATGATTCAGAACATGAAGAATCATATTTGTTTTGGTAAAATGTATACTGAACAATAATATAAATGCAAAATGCAACAACTTAAAAGATTTTACTGAGTTACAGTTCATATAAGGAAATCAGTCAATTTACAATTTTTTAGGTACTAATCTATGGATTTCACGTGACTGGGAATACATATATGCATCTGTTGGTGACAGAAGCCTTAAAATAAATGGGCCTCACAATGGGCCTGAGGATTTTGTCACGATATTCCTGTGCATTTAAATTGCCATTGATAAAATGCAATTGTGTTCGTTGTCTGTAGCTTTTTCCTGCCCATACCATAACCCAACCAACACTCTTTTCACAACGTTGACATCAGCAAACTGCTCGCCCACATGACGCCATTCACGTGGTCTGCGGTTAAGTCTGGTTGGACGTACTGCTAAAATTATGTTGGAGGCGGCTTATGGTAGAGAAATTAACATTAACTTCTCTGGCAACAGCTCTGGTGGACATTCCTGCAGTCAGCATGCCAATTGCACACTCCCTCAAAACTTGAGACATCTGTGGCATTGTGTTTTGTGACAAAACTGCACATTTTAAAGTGGCCTTTTATTGTCCCCAGTACAAGGTACACCTGCGTAATGATCATACTGTTTAATTAGCTTATTGATATGTCACACCAGTCAGGTGGAAGGATTATCGTGGCAAAGGAGAACTTCTCACTAACAAGGATATAAACCAATTTGTGCACAAAATTTGAGAGAAATACGCTTTTTGTGTAAAATTTCAGGATACTTTTATTTGAGCTTATAAAACATGGGACCAACACATTACACGTTGTATTTAGGACCAACTCCATATTAATGCCCATGATTTTGGAATAAATGTTCAATGAGAAAATCCCACATACTTTTGCACACACACACACACACACACACACACACACACACACACACACACACACACACACACACACACACAGTTAATTCATCAAGCTACACACAATACCCCATAATGACAAACAGTTTTGTTGAAATTTTAGCAAATTGATATAATAGAAAAAAAAGAAATATTACATTTCCATAAGTACTCAGACCCTTTACTCAGTACTTTGAAAGTTTCTTAAATCAAATCAAATCAAATTTATTTAGCCCTTCTTACATCAGCTGATATCTCAAAGTGCTGTACAGAAAGCCAGCCTAAAACCCCAAACAGCAAGCAATGCAGGTGTAGAAGCTCAGTGGCTAGGAAAAACTCCATAGAAAGGCCAGAACCTAGGAAGAAACCTAGAGAGGAACCAGGCTATGCGGGGTGGCCTGTCCTCTTCTGGCTGTGCCGGGTGGAGATTATAACAGAACATGGCCAAGATGTTCAAATGTTCATATATGACCTGCAGGGTCAAATAATAATAATGACAGTGGATGTCGAGGGTGCAACAGGTTAGGAGTAAATGCCAGTTGGCTTTTCATAGCCGTTCATTCAGAGTATCTCTACCGCTCCTGCTGTCTCTAGAGAGTTGAAAACAGCAGGTCTGGGACAGGTGGCACGTCCTGTGAACAGGTCAGGGTTCCATAGCTGCAGGTAGAACAGTTGAAACTGGATTAGCAGCACGGCCAGGTGGACTGGGGACAGCAAGGATTCATCAGGACAGGTAGTCCTGAGCCATGGTCCTAGGGCTCAGGTCCTCCGAGAGAGAGAGAAAGAAAGAAAGAGAGAAAGAGAATTAGAGAGAGCATACTTAAATTCACACAGGAAACCAGATAAGACAGGAGAAACACTCCAGATATAACAGACTGACCCTAGCCCCCCGACACATAAACTACTGCAGCATAAATACTGGAGGCTGAGACAGGAGGGGTCGGGAGACACTGTGGCCCCGTCCAACGACACCCCCGGACAGGGCCAAACGATAGTTCCAACCGCCGTGTAAGTGAATGGAGAGTAGGTGAACGGATGATCTCCTTATGTGTGGTTCCCACCGTGAAGCATGGAGGTGTGATGGTGCTTTGCTGGTGACACTGTCTGTGATTTATGTAGAATTCAAGGCACACTTAATCAGCATGGCTACCACAGCACTCTGCAGCGATACACCATCCCATCTGGTTTGTGCTTAGTGGGACTATCATTTGTTTTCAACACGACAATGACCCAACACACCTCCAGGCTGTGTAAGAGCTATTTCACCAAGGAGAGTGATGGAGTGCTGCATCAGAGGACCTGGCCTCCACAATCACCCGACCTTAACCCAATTGAGATGGTTTGGGATAAGTTGGCCCGCAGAGTGGAGGAAAAACAGCCAACAAGTGCTCAGCATATGTGGGAACTGTTGGAAAAGCATTCCAGGTGAAGCTGGTTGAGAGAATGCCAAGCTGTCATCAAGGCAAAGGGTGGCTACTTTGAAGAATCGCAAATATTAAATATTTTGATTTGTTTAACACTTGTTTGGTTGCTACATGTGTTATTTCATAGCTTTGGTTTTCACTATTACTCTACGATGTCGAAAATAGTAAAACCATTGAATGAGTAGGTGTGTCCAAACATTTGACTAGTACTGACTGTATATATACAGTTGAAGTCGGAAGTTTACATACACCTTAGCCAAATACATTTAAACTCAGTTTTTCACAATTCCTGACATTTAATCCTAGTAAAAATTCCCTGTTTTAGCACAGATAGGATCACCACTTTATTTTAAGAATGTGAAATGTCAGAATAATAGTAGAGAGAATCATTTATTTCAGCTTTTATTTTTTTCATCACATTCCCAGTGGGTCAGAAGTTCACATATACTCAATTAGTATTTGATAGCATTGCCTTTAAATTGAGTTACTTGGATCAAACGTTTCGGGTAGCCTTCCACAAGCTTCTCACAAAAAGTTGGGTAACTGAGCCAGGTTTGTTGGCCTCTTTGCTCGCACACACTTTTTCAGTTCTGCCCACAAATTTTCTATAGAATTGAGGTCAGGGCTTTGTGATGGCCACTCCAATACCTTGACTTCATTGTCCTTAAGCCATTTTGCCACAACTTTGGAAGTATGCTTGGGGTCATTGTCCATTTGGAAGACCCATTTGCCACCAAGCTTTAACTTCCTGACTGATGTCTTGAGATGTTGCTTCAATATATGCACATCATTTTCCTCCCTCATGATGCCATCTATTTTGTGAAGTGCACCAGTCCCACCTGCAGAAAAGCACCCCTACAACATGATACCTCCACCCCTGTGCTTCATGGTTGGAATGGTCTTCTTCAGCTTGCAAGCATCCCCCTTTTTCCTTCAAACATAACGATGGTCATTATGGCCAAACAGTTCTATTTTTGTTTCATCAAACCAGAGAACATTTCTCCAAAAAGTACAAGCTTTGTCCCCATGTGCAGTTGAAAAACGTAGTCTGGCTTTTTTTATGGCGGTTTTGGAGCAGTGGCTTCTTCCTTGCTGAGCGACCTTTCAGGTTATGTCAATATAGAACTCGTTTTACTGTGGATATTGATATCTTTTGTACCTGTTTCCTCCAGCATCTTCACAAGGTCCTTTGTTGTGCATGACACAAGTCATTGATTTGCACTTTTCGCACCAGTTTTCCGCATTATTGTGTGCTCCCATGGTGTTTATACTTGCGTACTATTGTTTGTACAGATGAACGTGGTAACTTCAGGCGTTTGGAAATTGCTCCCAAGGACGAACCAGACTTGTCTACAAATTTTCTGGGCTGATTTCTTTTGATTTTCCTATGATGTCAAGCAAAGAGGCACCGAGTTTGAAGGTATGCCTTGAAATACATCCACAGGTACACCTCCAATTGACTCAAATTATGTCAATTAGCCTATCAGAATTTTCCAAGCTGTTTAAAGGAACAGTTAATTTAGTGTATGTAAACTTCTGACCCCCTGGAATTGTGATAGTGAATTATAAGAGAAATAATCGGTCTGTAAACAATTGTTTGAAAAATGACTTGTGTCATGCACAAAGTAGATGTCCTAACCGACTTCCTAAAACTATAGTTTGTTAACAAGAAATGTGTGGAGTGGTTGAAAAATGACTTCTAATGACTCCAACCTAAGTAGATGTAAACTTCTGACTTCAACTGTATATATATATATATATATATATATATATATACAGTGCCTTGCGAAAGTATTCGGCCCCCTTGAACTTTGCGACCTTTTGCCACATTTCAGGCTTCAAACATAAAGATATAAAACTGTATTTTTTTTACAGCTGTAATCGCAGCAAAAGGTGGTGCTACAAAGTATTAACTTAAGGGGGCTGAATAATTTTGCACGCCCAATTTTTCAGTTTTTGATTTGTTAAAAAAGTTTTAAATATCCAATAAATGTCGTTCCACTTCATGATTGTGTCCCACTTGTTGTTGATTCTTCACAACAAAATAGAGTTTTATATCTTTATGTTTGAAGCCTGAAATGTGGCAAAAGGTCGCAAAGTTCAAGGGGGCCGAATACTTTCGCAAGGCACTGTATATATACACACACACACACATTTGAAGTCGGAAGTTTAAATACACTTAGGTTGAAGTCATTAAAATAACACATCCTAGATCTGAATGAAATATTCTTATTAAATACTTTTTTCTTTACATAGTTGAATGTGCTGACAACAAAATCACACAAAAATGATCAATGGAAATCAAAATTATCAAACCATGGAGGTCTGGATTTGGAGTCATACTCAAAATTAAAGTGGAAAACCACACTACAGGCTGATCCAACTTTGATGTAATGTCCTTAAAACAAGTCAAAATGAGGCTCAGTAGTGTGTGTGGCCTCCACGTGCCTCTATGACCTCCCTACAACGCCTGGGCATGCTCCTGATGAGGTGGTGGATGGTCTCCTGAGGGATCTCCTCCCAGACCTGGACTAAAGCGTCCGCCAACTCCCGGACAGTCTGTGGTGCAACGTGGCTTTGGTGGATGGAGCGAGACATGATGTCCCAGATGTGCTCAATTGGATTCAGATCTGGGGAACGGGCGGGCCAGTCCATAGCATCAATGCCTTCCTCTTGAAGGAACTGATGACACACTCCAGCCACATGAGGTCTAGCATTAGGAGGAACCCAGGGCCAACCGCACCAGCATATTGTCTCACAAGAGGTCTGAGGATCTCATCTCGGTACCTAATGGCAGTCAGGCTACCTCTGGCGAGCACATGGAGGCCTGTCCGGCCCCCCAAAGAAATGCCACCCCACACCATGACTGACACACCGCCAAACCGGTCATGCTGGAGGATGTTGCAGGCAGCAGAACGTTCTCCACGGCGTCTCCAGACTCTGTCACGTCTGTCACATGTGCTCAGTGTGAACCTGCTTTCATCTGTGAAGAGCACAAGGCGCCAGTGGCGAATTTGCCAATCTTGGTGTTCTCTGGCAAATGCCAAACGCCCCCACCTGTGGAGGTCAGGCCCTCATGGAGTCTGTTTCTGACCGTTTGAGCAGACACATGCACATTTATGGCCTGCTGGAGGTCATTTTTCAGGGCTCTGGCAGTGCTCCTCCTGCTCCTCCTTGCACAAAGGCGGAGGTAGCGGTCCTGCTGCTGGGTTGCCTGTCTCCTGGTAGTGCCTCCATGCTCTGGACACTACGCTGACAGACACAGCAAACCTTCTTGCCACAGCTCGCATTGATGTGCCATCCTGGATGAGCTGCACTACCTGAGCCACTTGTGTGGGTTGTAGACTCCGTCTCATGTTACCACTAGAGTGAAAGCACCGCCAGCATTCAAAAGTGACCAAAACATCAGCCAGGAAGCATAGGAACTAAGAAGTGGTCTGTGGTCACCACCTGCAGAACCACTCCTTTATTGTGGGTGTCTTGCTAATTGCCTATAATTTCAACCTGTTGTCTATTCCATTTGCACAACAGCATGTGACATTTATTGTCAATCAGTGTTGCTTCCTAAGTGGACAGTTTGATTTCACAGAAGTGTGATTGACTTGGAGTTACATTGCGTTATTTTAGTGTTCCCTTTATTTTTTTGAGCAGTGTATAAAAGAGAGTACAAAACATTTCCTATGAAAGTTTTTGTGCAATACATACGTTTTTTATTGATATGAACAGTATATTTAAGAGGACAGATTTAAGGCGTGATATTAAACATTACATAAAAAAATAACAAAACACTGAAAGTAATGGTGAACATTATGAAATCTAAAATCATTAGATTTAAACACCAATTGTTAACAGTAAAATCAGACACCATGAGACTGAGTGGCTTGCAATTAATTTGATTTAAGTAATAATCAAAACAATTTCAAATCGTGAATAATCTCTTAAAACAAATATTTGGTGAAGATCATAATATTCAACAAATGGTTCAGTAGCAATAGGTTCTGGGAACATTAACCCACATTGGCCAGTCAAAGATATGGAGCCCTTTTGTGTAAGATCAAGTTGTCCCTACACACTGTTTTAAGTTCTGTTTTTGCTTCTCCCCTAATGATTAATATTAGGACTTGTAAGCGGATCCTAGAACTAAACATAAGGGTAACTTATACCCAGAGATATACTGAACAAAAATATAAAACGCAACATGCAAAGTGTTGGTCCTATGTTTCTTGAGCCTAAATTTAAAAAAAACATTTTTTCAAGAAATCTTCAATACACAAAAAGCATATTTCTCTCAAATTTTGTTCACAAATTTGGTTACATCCCTGTTAGTGAGCATTTCTCCTTTGCCAAGATAATCCATCCACCTGACAGGTGTGGCATATAAAGAAGCTGATTAAACAGGAAGATGATCACACAGGTGAACCTTGTGCTGGGGACAATAAAAGGTAACTGAGGAATATTTATGTCAGTTATAAAGCCCTTTTGTGTGTGTGTGTGGGGGGGGCTCATTCTAATTGGCTGGGCCTGGCTCCTCAGTGGGTGGCGGTGCCCCTGCCCAGTCATGTGAAATTAATAGATTAGGGGCTAATTTATCTATTTCAATTGACTGACTTCCTACTACGAACTGTAACTCAGTAAAATCTTGTTGCATGTTGCATTTATATTTTTGTTCAGTATATAACACTTTTACAACGAGTGAGTTCTTGTCCTTATAGCTTTGATCTGGTTGGCTGGAATGTGCTGGGGGCGGAGTAGTGAGATATGAGTCTACCAGCTTCCCTCCAGCCAGTAAGCAGCGCTCCATGGACAGTGGAGAAGAAGGAAGGATGGGTGGCTTCTCCAGCAAACAACACCTGGAGAGGCTGAGAGAGAGAGAGAATATATAAGAGAGAGAATATGAGAGAAAGTGGGTCAAAAGATGACAGAATACACCATATGAACTGTGTATGTGTGTATACCTGTTCCCCTTGTTGTGGTAGTGGTTCAGCCAGGTTGTGTATATCCTGCAGTGAGGTTCCAGTAGCGGTGTAGGTGTAGGAGCCACAGGTCCATGGGTCATGGAACCACTGAGACCTCAGAACACGCCGTGGGGTGATGGTTGGGTTCCCTACACACACAGACAAACACACAGAAACGTAACGTTATGACTATAACTACTGTTCCCTGAAGGAGGGAAAAGGAGGTACAATCCAACTATGTGGAGTAACACAGTCACAACGTATATTGAAGAACTAAAGTCACTCCTGACGAGGCCAATGAAATCCACACCTTGCTGGAAGCCCTGTCTTCCACAGGTGATAACTCTGAGGCTCGGATATATTCCTTCAAGTCAGTACCACACCTCACTGCGCCCAGAACCGGGTGGCGCAGGGCCAAACAGACGTTGTACCTCATTTTCTTCCAAGGAAAAGTAGTTATAGTCATAACGTTACATTCACTTTCAGTTGGTACTCTAGGTACAACACAACTATGGGGAAATGTAATCCTGTCCCAAGTCGACCCAATGGATACCAAGTGAAATAGCCCATGGAAGACCACCCAGACCGCCAACCTGCAAGATGCAGTCGTCTGGGTATTGCACACTGCCTTAGACCCTCTCCTGTCAGCACGCTATGTGCTACACTTGGAGCAGTGACATCCAAGCGACAAACCTCACAAAAGTGTGGTGATGCCCAACTTGCCACCGCCCAAGATGCTGCCAGACCCCTGGGTAGTGGGCACGTACACCGCTAGGTAACCCTTGCTGCTATAGTGACAAGAAAAAGTATGTGAACCCTTTGGAATTACCATGATTTCTGCATAAATTTGCCATCAAATTTGATCTGATCTTCATCTAAGTCACAACAATAGACAAACTTAGTGTGCTTAAAAACTAATAACACAAATTGTATTTTTCTTGTCTATATTGAAAACATAATTTAAACATTCACACTGTAGGTTGGAAAAAGTATGTGAACCCCTTCGCTAATGACTTCTAATTGAAGTCATGCTAATTGAAGTCAGGAGTCAGCTAACCTGGAGTCCAATCAATGAGACGAGATGCCTCGCCCTATAAAAAACACTCACAAAATTTGAGTTTGCTAGTCACAAGAAGAATTGCCTGATGTGAACCATGCCTCAAACAAAATAGATCTCAGGAGACCTAAGATTAAGAACTGTTGACTTGCATAAAACTGGAAAGGGTTACAAAAGTATCTCTAAAAGCCTTGATGTTCATCAGTCCACTAAATGGACAAAGTTCAGCACTGTTGCTACTCTCCCTGGGAGTGGACGTCCTGCAAAGATGACTGCAAGAGCACAGAGCAGAACGCTCAATGAGGTTAAGAAGAGTCCTAGTGTCAGCCAAAGACTTCCAGAAATCTCTGGAACATGAGAACATATCTGTTGACGAGTCTACGATACGTAAAACACTAAATGGTGTTCATGTGAGGACACCATGGAAGAAGACCTTACTACACGTCTGAAGTTTGCAGAAGAGCACCTGGATGTTCCACAGTGCTACTGGCAAAATATTCTGTGGACAGATGAAACTAAAGTTGAGTTGTTTGGAACACAACACTGTGTGGAGATCAAACAGGCACAGCACACCAACATCAGAACCTCATCCCATCTGTAAAGTATGGTGGAGGGAGCATCATCGGTTTGGGGCTGCTTTGCTGCCTCAGGGCCTGGACAGCTTGCTATCATCGACGGAAAAATGAATTCCCAAGTTTATCAAGACATTTTGCAGGAGAATGTTAGGCTATTTGTCCACCAATTGAAGCTCAACAGAAGTTGGGTGATGCAACAGGACAACGACCCAAAACAGACGTAAATCAATTAACAGAATGGCTTCAACAGAAGAAAATATGCCTTCTGGAGTGGCCCAGTCAGAATCCTGACATCAACCTGATTGAGATGCTGTGGCATGATCTCAAGAGAGCAGTTCACGCCAGACATCCCAAGAATATTGCTGAGATGACGCAATCTCTTTTTTTGTTGTTGTTTAATTTGACCCCTTTTTCTCCCCAATTTTGTGGTATCCAATTGTTGTAGTAGCTACTATCTTGTCTCATCGCTACAACTCCCGTACGGGCTCGGGAGAGACGAAGGTTAAAAGTCATGCGTCCTCCGATACACAACCCAACCAAGCCGCACTGCTTTTTAACACAGCGCGCATCCAACCCGGAAGCCAGCCACACCAATGTGTCGGAGTACCTGGCCACCTTGGTTAGCGCCCGCGCCCGGGCCGCCACAGGAGTCGCTGGTGCGCGATGAGACAAGGACACCCCTACCGACCAAGCCCTCCCTAACCAGGACGACGCTAGGTCAATTGTGCGTCGCCCCACGGACATCCCGGTCGCGGCCGGTTACGACAGAGCCTGGGCGTGAACCCAGGGACTCTGATGGCACAGCTGGCGCTGCAGTACAGCGCCCTTAACCACTGCGCCACCCGGGACGCCCGATGACGCAATCTCAATCGCACTCCACACTGCCCTTTCACACCAATGTGAGAATGCTGCTCATTGACTACAGCTCAGGGTTCAACACCACAGTGCCCACAAAGCTCATCACTAAGCTAAGGACCCTGGGACTAATCACCTCCCTCTGCAATTGGATCCTGGACTTCCTGACGGGCCGCCCCCAGGTGGTAAGGGTAGGCAACAAAACATCTGCCACGCTGATCCTAAACATTGGGGCCCCTCAGGGGTGTGTACTTAGACCCCTCCTGTACTCCCCGTTCATCCATGACTGCATGGCAAACACGACTCCAACACCATCACTAAGTTTGCTGACGACACAACAGTGGTAGGCCTGATCACAGACAATGATGTGACAGCCTATAGGGAGGAGGCCAGAGACCTGGCATTGGGGTGCCAGAACAACAACCTCTCCCTCAATGTGAGCAAGACAAAGGAGCTGATCATGGACTACAGGAAAAGGCAGGCCGAACAGACCACCATTAACATCGACAGGGCTGTAGTGGAGTGGGTCAAGAGTTTCAAGTTCCTTGTGTCCACATCAAACTATCATGGTCCAAACACACCAAGACAGTTGTGAAGAGTGTAAGTGTAAGTCTCTGTGACATTTTTTTTTTTTTTTTTTACCTTTATTTAACTTAACAAATTCTTATTTTCAATGACGGCCTAGGAACAGTGGGTTAACTGCCTGTTCAGGGGCAGAACGACAGATTGTCAGCTCTGGGATTTGAACATGAAACCTTTCAGTTACAAGTCCAACGCTCTAACCACTAGGCTACCCTGCCGCATCTTGTGTCCTTCTCCTTAGTTGTCTGTGTTTACTTTCACTCGTTCTGGAAGAGTGGTCTTCTAAGGACAGCTAATGAGCAGTGTCGATGATCCGAAGAGTTGTGATGAGAGCTGTGTAGTAGATGATGATTTGAAGAGAATAACCAGATGGTCCTACTTAAATTCACTTTCTTAGACACAGAACAGCTACTCAACATAACATTGATTGTTAGAGGCTACTTTGTCTTCTTCAACTCATGTTGATTTTCAGGGTAGTGACCAATGGAGACCAAGCTGCAGCTTGTGGTCCTTCTAGTCTGAAATGTTAATTATTAACTCAGTCTTTTATACACTTGGGTAAAAAGGGTTATTTCCATCATACTGACACGCTCTCTGAGCTCCCTCGGGCATGGCTAGTTACAGGGCAAAAGATCAAAAACAATGATCTTGTTAGAAAACTAAATTCACATTCCTATCTTTACAAAAATATTATCTTCATCCTTGTTATTTCCTACACAGCGTAAAGGATGTAAACCTGATATACACAGTGTGAAAGCTCTTCAAGTTACAATATTTGTTATATCACTTTTATACCATTTTTATGACATCACAAAATAGACATTCATTTCCCATATTCCGTCTCTCATCATTCCCCACATTCAGATGTTGAAATATTGTCCCAGTGTTCACTGTTGGACGTTAAGAGTTTTTGAGCGGTAAAACCTTCTGGAACAAAGGTATTCCATTCACCAATACAAGAGACCAAATGGAGTTGTCTGCTGCCTACAATTTACGATCGACGTGAGGTGTCATAAAACCTCCACACCAATTCCTCCTCCCCTCTGCGGGTGAGAGGGCTCAGTAGACACTGATCCATTGTAACCTGATCTTTGGATCCTATCAGGAGAGTCATGACAAATTAAAGATTTTGTCCCATCCTACAGTGCTTACGAAAGTTCAGACCCCTTCACTTTTCCACATTTTGTTACGTTACAGCCTGATTCTAAAATTGATTAAATTACAAAATGTTCCTCATTCTACACACAATACCACATAATGACAAAATGAAAACAGGTTTTTAGATTAAAAAAATATATATATTAAATAGTATTCAGACCCTTTGCTATGAAACTTGAAATTGAGCTCAGGTGCATCCTGTTTCCATTGATCATCCTTGAGATGTTTCTACAGCTTGGAGTCCACCCGTGGTACATTCAATTGATTGGACATGACTTGGAAAGGCACATACCTGTCTATATAAGGTCCCAGAGTTAACAGTGCATGTCAGAGCAAGAACACAAGCCATGAGGTCGAATGATTTGTCCGTAGAGCTCCGAGAGAGGATGGTCCCCAAGAACACAGTGGCCTCCATCATCTTTAAATGGAAGAAGTTTGGAACCACCAAGAGTCTTCCTAGGGCTGGCAGCCCGGCCAAACTGAGCACTCTGACAGAGCTCCAGAGTTCCTCTGTGGAGATGGCAGAAACTTCCAGAAGGGCAACCATCTCTGCAGCACTCTGCCAATCAGGACTTTATGGTAGAGTGGCCAGACGGAAGCCACTCCTCAGTAAAATGCACATGACAGCCTGCTTGGTTTGCCAAAAGTCACCTAAAGGACTCTCAGACCATGAGAAATAAGATTATCTGGCCTGAACACCATGTGTCACGTCTGGACGAAACCTGGCACCATCCCTACAGTGCATGGTAGTGGCAGCATCCTGCTGTGGGGATGTTTTTCAGTAGTCAGGATCGAGGGAAAGATGAACGAAGAAAACCTGCTTCAGAGCGCAGACTGGGGCGAAGCACACAGCCAAGACAACGCGGGAGTGGCTTCGTGACAAATCTCAATGTCCTTGAGTGGCCCAGCCAGAGCACAGACTTTAACCCCATCAAACATCTCTGAAGAGACCGGAAAATAACGGTGCAGCAACGCTCCCCATCCAACCTGACAGAGCTCGAGAGGATCTGCAGATTACAATGGGAGAAACTCACCAAATACAGGTATGCCATGCTTGTAGCATCATACCCAAGAAGACTCGAGGCTGTAATCGCTGCCAAAAGTGCTTCAACAAAGTACTGAGTAAAGGCTCTGAATACTTATGTAAATAAGATATGTTTTTAATTTTAAATACATTTGCAAACATTTCTAAAAACAAGTTTTTTCTTTGTCATTATGGGGTATTGTGTGTATAGGGTGATGAGAAAAAATACATGATTTAATCAATTTTAGAATAAGTAACGAAATGTGGGAAAAGTGAAAGGGTCTTTCCGAATGCACTGTACATCCTGATATTATCAGGTTCTGACGACTAGATGGTTCTGTTCATGCTTTTAGGTGATTTTTTTTATTTTAAAATGTAAGAATCACCCCTCCCCTCAATGTTAAAGGAATAGTTCACCCAAATTACATATTCGTTTCCTTACCCTGTAAGCAGTCTATGGTCAAGGTATGACAGAAACCCACGCTTTGGTTTTGTTTACCTGGCCAATGTTTAAAATGCTAACTTTTTTTTTGTGTTTCTGGCACAGATCCAGTGCAAGTCAATGGAACCTATATTAGCATTTTCACACTTCATATCCAAGGATGAAGAATCAATACTCCGAGCCGCAGCTCCATACTAATTGTCAGACATGGAGCACTGATACTATATACTCGTTGTTGGGGTGGGACTGGCGTGGCGTGTCCATGGGTGGCTTTTTAATTTTTTTTTATGTCCAAATAAGTTTGGTCCAAATCGGATATTAGGTACTTTACTAAAATATATGAATCCTATAAATTTAAAAATGCCAATTTGGGTGCAATCAATTAGCTTAATTTCCCAGAGATCAAAATTCTATTTCAACAAAGTAATGTTGCAGGAATGCGAATTTTATCAGTTTTCAACATAATAAACGATTTCTGAACAATCTGAGATGGGGTGGGTGTCATAACCCCTTTTTCTTGTGCTTTGAGGTGGAATGACCCAGGGGCGATTCATAAAAAAATAGAATTCCCAGGAATGAAAAGTGTTGAGCTCGAGAAAGACCGCTCCTTTCGGGATCCAACCCTGCTTGTTCCCTCGACTCCGTTACCAACAACCAATCGCCTACAGAGCCCATAACCTGTACCACTAGACACCTCAAAGGGACTAGTGAGCTACAGGCAGGAATCATCAATGAATCCCAGCAATGAGACACCAAGGGGGAGGGGCGCATTGGTCGCGCATTGGTCGCTCAGACCTGTGTTAAGGCCCCTCGCTCCGGTGGTTAGCCTAGCCAAGTTTAAATTGGCTGCTTCCTCATCGGAGGTGCACGCAAGACCCAATTCCTCGAAATCCTCCAACTCCAGGAATTGGAAATAGGAATGGGGTTGCCATTAAGCTGGGGGAAAGCTTCATTCACAGGAAGTCAAGGCTGCTAGCTTGGTCTTTTCAGTCCAAGCCAGGCTAGATGGCCTTATTGACCAAAGCAAGGTCCGTTCAGAATATCCAAGCGACTTAACACTATACTAAACAATAGAGCTACCCAAGCAACTCCACCGTGGGGAAGCAGGAATACCTAGTAGTAGCAAGTCCGCCTCAACGAACAAAAAGGGAACAAAAGATTAACACACTACTGACTGACGTGTAGATTACAGACATGAAAGTACAATGGGTTAACCTGCGTATGAGGCATGTGATGGAGGGGTTAGATGTTAGAAGGTTTACCTGTGAACCTGCGTATAAGGTGTGTTACGGAGTGTGTGACGTCCTGTTCTGGCAGAGTCTCCATGAACTCAGACTCATGACCAGCGATCCAGCCACACAAAACATGGCCATACCTGGAGAGACAGGGGTAGAGAGGGGGAAAGAGGGTGAGAGGCAAGAGGCGTGGGGAGTTCAAGACATTGAGTTTGAGATTTTTAGTTTGTGTGTACGTCTTAGTTACCGCTCAGTGGGTTTGAGGACAGTGAAACCAAACAGTTTCTTGATCCAGAGTCTCTCCACATCTGATACCTGGTCCACCAAGTCTGACTAGAAGGCAACAGTAAAAAAAACTACTGTTACTGTCTGTGTGTTTGCAATGATAGATATATATTGTGTTCCTCAAGGATCCGTTTTGGGCCCAATACTCTTTTCACCGCATGCTTTGTGTTTCATACCTCGTCTTCCCAGACCAGGTATATGACCTCACAGTCATCGTCCCACCAGGGTTGGTCAAACTCCACAAAGATCTTGTTGTTGGTTCCAAAGCCCATCCTCTGAACAGAGTGCAGCTTGTGGAGGGGTAGAGGAGGGGAGAGGAGGGTACCATGATGCTTCTTCAGATAACCTGATAGAATAATAGTAGATATTATTAGGTACACTGAACAAAAATGTAAACACTTCATGTAAAAAGTATTGGTCCCATGTTTCATGAGCTGAAATAAAAGATCCCAGAAATGTTCCATATGCACATTATGCAAATTTCTCTCAAATTTTGTGCACAAATTTGTTTACATCCCTGTTAGTATCCATCTGACAGGTGTGGCATATCAGGAAGCTGATTAAACAGAACGATCATTACACAGGTGCACCCTGTGCTGCGGACAATAAAAGGCCACTAAAATGTGAAGTTGTCAAACACAATACCACAGATGTCTCAAGTTCTGAGGGAGCGTGTAGTTGGCATGCTGACTGCAGGAATGTCCACCAGAGCTGTTGACAGATAATTTAAATGTTCATTTTTCTACCATAAGCAGCCTCCAATGTCATTTTAGAGAACTTGCTAGTATGTCCAACCGGCCTCACAACCACAGACCACGTGTAACCATGCTAGCCCAGGACCTCCACATCCAGCTTCTTCACCTACGGGATCGTCTGAGACCAGTCACCCCCGACAGCTGATGAAACGGGGGGCTTGCGGAACCAAAAAATGTCCATACAAACTGTCAGAAACCATCTCAGGAAAGCTCATCTGCGTGTTCGTCGTCCTCACCAGGGTCTTGACCTGACTGCAGTTCAGAGTCGTATCCGACTTCAGTGGGCAACTGCTCACCTTCGATGGACACTGGCACGCTGGAGAGGTGTGCTCTTCACCGATGAACTGTACCGGCTTGCTGATGTCAACATTGTGAACAGTGTGCCCAATGGTGGCGGTGAGATTATGGTATGGGCAGGCATAAGCTATGGACAACGAACACAATTGCATTTTAGCGATGGCAATTTGAATGCGCAGAGATACCATGACGAGATCCCGAGGCCCATTGTCGTGCCATTCTTCCACCTCCATTACCTCATGCTCATGTACGGCCCCATGTCGCTAGGATCTGTACACAATTCCTGGAAACTGAAAATGTCCCAGTTCTTCCATAGCCTGCATATTCACCAGACATGTCACCCATTGAGCATGTTCGGGATGTTCTGGATCGGCGTGTACGACAGCGTGTTCCCGCCAATATCCAGCAACTTGGCACAATCATTGAAGAGCAATCGGACGACATCCCACAATCAACAGCCTGGTTTTCTGACCCACGCCCCTACTTTAAAAATTTTTTTTATTTGTGACCAACAGATGCAAATCTGGACTGATTTCCTTATATGAACTGTAACTCAGTAAAATCTTTGAAATTGCTGCATTTATATTTTTGTCCATTGTAGCTTTGGAGGTTGTTCTAAAAAAAAAATTGTAAATGAGAGGAGAAGAGAGACATGGCATGGTGCCTATTTTAGGTAGCCTGTCAGCACAGAAAACTCAGACTTCCAGTTCTTTGAGAAGGTACGGTCACAATGTTTGTTACTGGTTATAAAAGGTTAATGTTTAGAAACTTAGAAGAGAGGTCATAAAATGTAATATAAGAGAACATTTTAACAGTAGTCATTTGACATCTGTGTGTGTGTGTGTGTGAGACCTACCGAGAGGGACAGTGAGGATGACGTGGTCCGCTGGGATTCTCTCTCCATCTTCACACTCCAACACAACAGGGTACTCTCTCCCTCCTTTCCTCACCACCCTCTGCCAGTGGACACAACTGACTGGTCGATGGTAGGAGACTATCCCAGCAGGAAGCTCTTTCATCAAGTTGTCGATTAACCCTTCATAACCTCTGAAAGAGACAGAACAGCAGTCTAGTCAAGTCACTCACACAGCGGTAAACTGAGAAAGGTGCAATCGATGTCTACACACACACACACACACACACACACACACACAGCAGAAGGATTTTTTGACAGCCTAATTTAGATATTTTATGCTTAGAATTTACGACATTTGGTAGGCTATTTGTTACTCAACTTGTTTAGAATTAGATACACACAGCTTCTCTTCGGGCATTACTTGTTGCCCTAGAATACTTAATAAAGCCTTGCTCACCAGAATAAAGTCATAACATCAATAGAATAAATGTATCAATAATGTAGCTGACATCTGTAAAGTTATTCTTTAACGTTTAGAGACCGGGGAGAAACTGCAATAACCCGGAAAGATTTTCTGTAAAACTTCCAAATGACAACAGTTTGACCGGTTTTATGAAAAGCTGTGAAAACAATCCATCAAGATTCAGATAATAATATTTCAGTTGGTCTTGGATGCATATTTTATGTGGTTAAAATAGCCTACTGTCAGCTTTATTTCTCCGAAAAAGATGGCACGTTTGCAAAGTACTTAACGGTCCATTCGCAGTCTCTTAAGATGCTGAAATAAATACATAATTTCTCTCCACTCCTGTTCCAGAGACAAAATTGTTGCTTGCCGTAAAACGATACACCAAATGTTAATTTTGTAGCCTACTAATATTATATTAGGCTACATTGTGAGAGGTTATAGGAGTACAGTCATTGTGCAGATTTCAGTTACTATTCCATTTAACCCAGCCGCACCCCTGCTTTCCCCATCCCCTGCGACCCCACACAAACTGACCGGGGGAAGGTGCAGTCCAATCCAGGCAAGGTCTTGTACAGTCCAAAGGCTCCCAGGCCCAGCGTGTCCAGAGTGTGTGTTCCATTCACACAACACTCCACCTTCAACAGAGTACTGATCAAAGACAGACGGACAGACTGACAGGACAGACTGTCACCTTGCCACCGCTCTGCTGCACGCTGACGCACCTACACACACACACGCACATTTAACAGGCAGACAAGAGATATAGGTATACGGTGTGTGTATGTGTGTGGGCGCATGTGTGACGTACCTCTGTCCTTATGAACTCTCCGACACTGCTATACGGTTCTCCTCCCTGTTCGCTGAACTCGCCTCCCTCCTCCAACACCTCAGCAAATAGCTCTACAGCAGGACCCATCAGCTCTGGAGTCAGCTTATGACCTGGTAGAAACATAGCACAATGCTAACAAACTACTGACTAGCTAAGACTTTGTATGAGCCAATGTTTTTTCTATGGGGTTCATACATTGACCGAAAAAAAAAAAAAAAAAAAGGGAACGGAGAGCGCATCCACAGTTTGGTCTGTCGCTTGTACATACGCAACTCATGTTAGTTCAACTCATTTTAACTTCTGACGGACAAAAAAAAAGAAAAAAAAACTGACTGGGTGACATAATATTACATTTTCATCCATTAAAATCAGTCTCTGTCTGGCCCAACTTTTTACCAGAGCTGGAGAACCAGTTTGGTACCCATGGTGGGTGACCTCCTATAGCCAGGTCCTGGTTCTCCGGAGTCAGGCTCTCTGGGTCCAGCAGGCTGTACTGTCTGGACAGACAGAACACTGGGTTAGCCTCCGACGGACCATGGATCCAGTTAGCACCAATCTCTATGATGTTATTACCTAGAGGAGAGAGTGGGAAGGGAGAGTGTAATACATTCAAACAAGTTTAGCAACACACAGCATATGAGTAGGTTACACAATTACACAGCAATAAAAATAAGTGCTATGGTTTTATGATAGACTGCAGTTAAAGACGCATCATGGTTTGATATATTACCGTATATTGATAAAGCTACAGCCTACTGTATCACATGCTTTTTTGACAATGTTTATTGACACCGGTCATATTCAATGGGTGTTGCCCATTTCTAAATTCATCAGTTATTCTGCACTCTGGCACAATCAGATGAGAGTGCCCTGAAATCAGAGTAGATGGCCAGACTGCAGGAATGTCCACCAGAGCTGTTGCCAGAGAATTGAATGTTAATTTCTCTACCATAAGCCGCCTCCAACGTTGTTTTAGAAAATTTGGCAGTACGTCCAACTGGTCTCACAATGTCAGACCACGTGAAGCCCACGCCAGCCCAGGACCTCCAAATTTCGCTTCTGCAGGATTATTTAGGGTGGGGGGTTATTTCTGTCTGTAATAAAGCCCTTTTGTGGGGAAAAACTCATTCTGATTGGCTGGGCCTAGCTCCAAGTGGGTGGGCCTAAGCCCGCCCAGGCCCAACATGACTGCGACATTGCAGTCAGATTATGGCTTAATACATTTATTTCAATTGATTTCCTTATATGAACTGTGACTTGGTAAAATCTTTGAAATTGTTGCATGCTACATTTTTGTTCTGCATATATTGGATCTTTGTCCAGCTACTGTGAAAAGTTTGGATGTGTGTAAAACCATCCATAGTCTGCGTTGTTTTAACATTATATGCCCACAGGGAAAAAGGATGGTGCCTGTAATAGTGACATAGCCTATTTAGAATTGGAATTGTATTATTCATTCTCTTTTTAGGCCTTATCAATAATTAATTAATGTAATCTTGCTTATTGACAATGTTTGGCATGTCCATGCACAGCCATAATGCAATTTACAATAGGCCTAGATCCTATATCAGTGTGAATGCTATTGCAGCCATGCAATTACTTAGAACAATGTGGACTGCAAACAGATTCAAGTTAACATATTTATCAAAGATAGGTCTACATTGTTATTTTATTTCTGTAAGGCAGTAGCCAATGTAAGTAAGACCTTTAAAAACAGGTCAACATTCACAAGGCTGCAGGGCCAGACGGATTACCAGGGCGTGTACTCCGAGCATGCACTGACCAACTGGCAAGTGTCTTCACTGAATTTTCAACCTGTCCCTGGCCGAGTCCGTAAAATACCTACATGTTTCAAGCAGGACACCATAGTCCCTGTGCCCAAGAACACCAAGGTAACCTGCCTAAATGACTAGCGACCCGTAGCACTCACATCTGTAGCCATGAAGTGCTTTGAAAGGCTGGTCATGGCTCACAACACCATTATCCAAGAAACCCCAGACCCACCCCAATTTGCATACTGCCGCAACAGGTCCACAGATGACATAATCTCTATTGCACTAAACACTGCCCTTTCCCACCTGGACAAAAGGAACATCAATGTGAGAATGCTAAAAATTGCCAAAGACTCCAACCACCCAAGCCATTGACTATTTTCTTTGATACCGCACGGCAAGTGGTACCAGAGCACCAAGTCTAGGTCCAAAAGGCTTCTGAACAGCTTCTACCCCCAGCCATAAGACTGCTGAACAGCTAACCAAATGGCTACCGGGACTACATGCATTTTTACACTGCTGCTTCTCGCTGTTTATTAACTATTATCTGTGCAAAGTCACTTTACCCCTACCTACATGTACATATTACCTCAATATAGCCCCGTTATTGTCATTTTATTTAGTAAAATGCTTGTTTTTTCTTAATTCTTATTCTTCTTAAAACTGCATTGTTAAGGGCTTGTAAGTAAGCATTTCCCAGTAAGGTCTACTGCACCTGCTGTATTTTGGCGCATGTGACAAATAAAATGGTATTTGATTTGATTTCAAAATTAGCCCTGCTGTCACCATTTAGACATTGATACCACATATGCATTTTTGAGTTGAAGAACACCAACCAATGCAATGTAGAATCAGTTTAACAGGTGACAAACAGATGATTGTACTATTGTAACATGCAGTGGGGAGAATTCTATTGTCCCCGTCAGGAGTCCAGGCTTTTGACATAGATGGTAGAGCTCTCATCTCTGGACCACACAAGCTTTAGATTGCATACTGCTAAGGTACTTGTTGCTCTCTACATCGGTCAGCTACATTGGTGACCACGGTGGGATCCTTTCGATCAGTGGAGGCTGGTGGGAGGAGCTATAGGGGGACGGGGTCATTGTAATGGCTGGAATGCAATGGTATCAAACTCATTAAACTTACGGAAACCACGTTTGACTCTGTTCTATTAATTCAATTCCAGCCATTACAATTAGGCCGCCTCCTATAGCCCCTCCCACCAACTGCCACTGCGTTCGACATCCCTATGGGGCCTAGGCACACAAATTCTCCTAGAGAGAAGGGGGAACACTGAAGTATGCATTTATGACAGTTCTACAGTCAACAGAGGCCCAGGCTTTTGGCATAGATGGTAAAGTTCTCCTTTCTGGACTGCAACATGTTAAGATTGTGCCCTCCACAGCACTTGATATACATTGATTGGTAGTTTAACCTATAATTAGATTTGCTATTTGTCTCCGTACTCAATAAATGGTGAAACACTGTCATGGTGTTCTTTGTTTTCGAATGTATATGCATGAAACATACATCATGAAAACCATGTCTCACACTCAGTCATAGTTTGTAGAATAACAAATGGATTGGTAAGATTTAGGCACAGTCACCTTTTATGAGGTTAGTGGGAAAGTTAATAATTTAAACAACCTAAATATACTCATATTCACTTAACATTTAGTATTTATCATTCTCCATACCTTATGTTCCAATGCATCAAACTCTATGCATGCCCACCATGGAATTGGTCAGCTGCTATTTGAGAACTAATCTGGTTTAGAAATCAAAGTGGTTATCTTATTACACAGATTGTATCGCAAGGTATGCCACAGTGCCTTCAGAAAGAATTCGTACCCTTGATTTATTCCACATTTTGTTGTGTTACAGCCTGAACTCAATGGATTAAATATATTTTTTTCAACCATCTTCACATAATACCCAAAAAGTGAAAACATATTTTTAGACAAATTAAATACAGAAATCGTATCTATATAAGAATGCACACCGAGTCAATACACGTTAGAATAACCTTTAGCAGCGATTAAGACTAAGCTTAATCGATGGTTAAGACTAAGAAAAAGTGCTTTGCACACATGGATCGTATCATTTTTAAAATAAAATTCTTCAAGCTCTGTCAAGTTGTTTGTTGATCATTTCTAGACAGCCATTTTAAGTCTTGCCATAGATATCCAAGCAGATTTAAGTAAAACTGTAACTAAGTCACTCAGGAACATTCTTGGTAAGCAACTGCAGTGCATATTCGGCCTTGGGTTTTAGGTTATTTGTCCTGCTGAAAGGTGAATGTCTCCCAGTGTCTGTTGGAAAGCAGACTGAACCAGATTTTCCCCTCTAAGATTTAGCTCTATTCCGTGTTTTATTATCGTAAAAAACGCACTAGTCCTTGCCGATGACAAGCATACCCATAACATGATGCAGCCATCACCATGGTTGAAAATATGAAGAGTAGTACTCAGTGATGTGTTGTATTTGCCACAAACATAAGGCTTTGTATTCAAGACAAAGTTAATTTCTTCGCCACATTTTTTGCAGTTTTACTTTAGTGCCTTGTTGCAAACAGAAGGCATATTTTGGAATATTTTTAGTCTGTACAAGCTTCCTTCTTTTCACTCTGTCAATTAGGTTAGCCATGATATATCAGACCTATACCACAGGTATGACAAAATATGTATTTTTTCTGCTCGAATTACGATGGTAACAAGATTATTATAGCAATAAGGCTCCTCAGGGTATTTTGGCAACGCATTGCGTCGTGCCTAAGAACAGCCTCTAGCAGTGGTATATTGGCCATATACCACACCCCCTTGGGCCTTATTGCTTAAGTATGTTTTGGCAAATATGCATATTGCAGTGGTGTCCAACACGGAACCCAAACCGGCTGTGCAGCGTGCACCATCGTGCATTATTTTGTCCTCCCACACCAAACGAGATCACGACACGCAGGTTAAAATATCAAAACAAACTCTGAAACAATTACATTAATTTGGGAACAGGTCAAAAAGCATTAAACATTTACGGCAATTTAGCTAGCTAGCTTTCACTTGCTAGCTAATTTGTCCTATTTAGCTAGCTTGCTGTTGCTAACTAATTTGTCCTGGGATATAAACATTGAGTTGTTATTTTACCTGAAATGCACAAGGTCCTCTACCTCGACAATTAATCCACACAAAATGGCCAACCGAATCGTTTCTAGTCATCTCTCCTCCATCCAGGCTTTTTCATCTTTGAACTTATGTTGATTGGCATCTACACTTTCATAGTATTACCACGACAACCGGCACAACAGTTTGTCTTTCAATCACCAACGTGGGTATAACCAATGAGGAGATGGCACATAGGGATCTGCTTCTATAAACCAATGAGGAGATGGGAGATGCAGGACTTGCAGCACGAACTGCGTCAGAAATAGAAAGGAGTATCGCAGATGCTCGTTGGCGAGATTTCGAAATGTATTTTGCGACGCGAGCGGTGTAGTCAGCCTGTTAACCTCCATTCTAGCATACATGATTACACACACCTTTCCACCTTTTTGCTTTTATTTGGGATTCTATGCAAAGTATATTATTGAATGTTTCGTTAAGCTTGCAGCTAGTTCCTTGAAATAAGACAATCATGCCAAAACATTTTACTTCACTGGCAGAGTGAGGATAATTAAACACAAATTGACTTTTATAGTAGCTGGCTAGGCTAGTCAAACTGTAATATTGCCTAGCTTTCAATAAATTGGCTAAATGGTCAACGATGTTACCTCTTCACAGGATCAAAACAAATCGTATTGCATGCTGCATATTTCAAGTGCACTCGAAAACAGATATTTATCTATAGCTATTCCTCTTCATCAGACAGCAACTTGCGTTTTCACAACAGGCTGTGTTTACGACTAGAAACAGTAGATAGAAGATTGGCTGTCTTCATCACGAGGTGTACGAGAGTTCAAATTCAGCCGTCTGCCACATTTGCCCGAGTAGACCGTGTTGAAGTATTCTTTTTATGAGAAAATTCAAGGTGCCAACACATGTTATGGTCATCATAAGAATGTTTCTGTCATAAGCAACAACATCAAAAAAACAGCTCCTTCCTAGACTGGGATCGAGCAACTTCACGTTTTTCACCTATCCCCTTGATAGCTGCAAGATGCAGTTGGTGAAGTGAAGACATAACTTCATGACCTTTGATCACATGATTTTTGTAAAGTTCCTGCAGTCGAGATGTAAGCGTAAATCGGACGATTTTATCCCCATAAATGCAACCCTTTGAAAAGCGGTGAGAATCGACTTGGCAAAATTAAGTGATCCGATCGAACGCACCCCTTTCTCTCTTCATGTTCCCTCTACACTCACCCATTTTGCCTGTCTTTATCCTTCCTCCACTCCGCCCCGTCGCTTCCAGGATCCTCACATTGCGGAAACCATGTTTGGTTAACTTCAAAGCTGCTCCAATACCAGATATTCCACAGCCAACTATTACAATCTGCGAGTCCAACCCGTGCCGCAAAGCCATAGCGGTGCCCTGATGTCTATCAACTGGTCTCCGTCGCTCCCTCTCCACTCGATCTTCTTCTTCTTCTTCGATGGGGTTCACTGGCGTTTGGCATCCAATGTTAATGGTTCATTACCGCCACCAGCTGTACGGGGTATTGAATAAGAACAACAAAAACATTCCGGGAAAGGTGGAAAACGTCATCACACTAAATAAAATACGTAAAATATCAAAATAAAAACACCATACTTCTTCAATCACAGTCCACTCCAAAATGCATCCCTACACAGGCTCAGGGGCCTGTGTACATTCACAAACAGGATTTATTGCACTGCATTGGCTGTGAAATCAAGAAGACCCCAAAAAACTTCAGCAGCATGCACAATGACTCCAATTTTCTTAGACTTCTTCTCCACTTGTGCTGTACAGTTTATAACTATTGCAATAAATAATACAAAGTCCACCTTTTTAACATGTAACATTTCACTATCCCTCGGTTGATGAGAAACCTTCGCTGGTTGTGCTTCTTCCCCACCACACGCTCCTTTACATTTTCTCACCGCCTCCAGATAAGAGACACTTTGGACGCTCCTTACCCATGCCACCTCATTCTCCTTCACCCTTCATAGGGCACTCCAAGAATTCAAGTGCATGTTCACCACCACAATTGCAGCATTTCTTCCATCCTGCACACTTGACACATTACCAAATATTTTACATTTATGACACTGAAGGGGCTTGTGCACAAAAGCTCTTACTGCGCATCTCATGAATCCTAAGTTTATATGAGAAGGGAGCAGTGGAGCCCCAAATCTTTGGGGGGGGGGGGGCTTGCCTGTTTTGCATGTTATTTTAGCATTAATACGTGTCACATATCAGTTTGCAATAATGTAAAAAATATATACAGAATTTAGTTATTAAAGCTGCATACAAACTTTGTCTCTTTTTTGTTTTCTTGAGTAAGGCAGCTCAAATGCAGGTGTTTCAGGCAAGCTCAGTGCTTTCTGTGGTGGTGGTGGGGCAAGCCAGCAGAAAATACGGAGCGTTGCGCCGTGATTGGCTCAGTGTTCTCTCACTCATGGGGACACTACTTCACCGCCAAGTCTAAGGGTAGACCTCAAAAATGTTTGCCCTTTGGATGCTGCCATAGAGTTACAATAGAAGTGCCCAGCCAAGAAGGCTCAAGGTCATTGGCCACAGATAAAATTATGTCAAATCACATTATATGTACAGTAGCTTTGATTGGACTGATCGTGTAAACGTCATACTTTCACAATCTTAGCTAGCAGTCATCATCATGAATAAAGTCAACAATCTACTGGTAAATCCTTTTTAATCCATGTCATATGAAGAGAATAAATGAATGCTCATCGGCCATTGGACATAAACATTACACAACAAGCTGGAAATTGCAAATTCAACAATGAGAGGTTTGGAAGGAATCAGTGACAGTGGCTGTGTGGTCCCAAATCTGGAATTAAGGGTCTCTTTTACAAGTTTAAAATGCCATGCTGTCAATGAAGCTCAAAACTGTTAACTCGGAACTGTGAAAACTTGACTTCAGTGAGTTCAAGTGAACTGGGAAGTCAGAAATAAACGAGCTTCGACTGGGAAAATACGCTTTGAACGGTCATCCAACTCAGAATTTGTAAATCCGTCCTCTTTCTAGAGCTACGATCTGAAGACCAATGACGTCATCATGATTCAACCTTGCTTTTTTCCAGAGTTCCCAGTTGTTTGAAAGTATCATAAATCCAGAGAATGCCAGACTTGATGACAAAATTTTCCCACGAAGGACCACAGCACAACAAGGTGAGTCCAAAAATGTATTGTATGCTGCTGCATAAATTATGTAATATGTCGGGAAATGTATATTCTGTAGCTAAGAATGTGATACTACGTGTATGTTGTGTAGTAAAATGTTAGTAGCCCATGTGCCTCACCCTAATGCTTTGGTATATTTACCCCTATTATTTTGCCTACTGTTCTGACTTGGTGGTGCACATGTAGCCTATAACCAGTTTTAGAGAAATGTAATCATCGAATATTGTAAGAGATTTCAGTGTCTGCTTATATGCCACTTTTATTTATCCTACGGTTCTGACTTGGTGTACAGGGAGAACACTGTAAGAACGGCCATGTTCTGAATTCTGTCGCTGTGCATTTCAAAAGTGATAAACAAATAGTTATATTGACTACGTCCGCCCTAGCTCGCTCATTAACGTTTTAATCAAAATGACGGATTGCCTCATATTTGCTTGTCGTCCCCTTTATGCCATAAGTTTGTACATCTCAATTGACATTAGAAACCACATTTGTTTAAGAACGTCAGCCATATCAACTATGTTTTTTAAAAGGTAGTAAATGAGGCTCAATGAACTGTTTTGCTGCCAGACAAGGCTCGACTGATAGCCAGATGTAGCAGTGGTAAGATGTTGGCACTGCTGTTGGGACAGCTTTATGTAGGCCCTAAAAGTTTGTGGGCACCGTTTGTCACCATTACAGTGCAATTAATGTACTGTTTAGTGTTGTGTTGTGTATGACATGCATCCCACATAATTGTTTTTTGTTGCCCCACCAGAATTACATGCTAAAATCGCCAATGGAAGGGAGAGACTCTTCATCAAAGAACAGTAGGATGGATGAAGTGAACTTCTTTTCTCCATCCACCATACAGGTCAATTGTCATATATATATATATGTAAACATTCATACACATAGCTCATATATTATACAGCGCCAAGCCAAACCGCCTGACTCAAGTCATCTTACGTACCCTTGCTAAAACAGGAACTAGCTCACACAGCCAGCAATAAAACTACCCCCTAACACTATCCCCTCAGCTTTGTTGTCTCCCGACCCCAGGAAACAAAGACATTCCATCGCATGAACACATACACCCAGCCATAAAAACTGCCCCTCTACCTCACGAACCCCTGACACAAACATCTCCTAGTATAAACACATCTCACCCCCCTACTGGTCGGGGGCCAAGAGCAAAGGACTTTGCTGTGCACCAATGGGGCCCGCTCTGGCTAGAGCAAGGCCCGCCTCCAACCCTTTGTGACCAGTCAGAAGACCAAAACGACAAGACTCCACCTACTTTATTCTATGTATAAAAATGAATGTAACCTTTGTATAAAGGCCTCTTTTTCACCTGACTCCTTGCTGAGTTATATGAACTAGATCCGTGCACGTAAAACTGCGGGACAAGATATCTTTGACTCATTAAAACTGTCTTTTGTTACAACTGAAATCCACTCTGTCCAGCGTCCGTGATTTGGTCTCAACTCTCCAGTATTTAAACACTAACAGAACTTGGTAGCGTGAGGATGGTTATTCTTGAATTCGATCTATGATAAGTTAGTGTGAGAGGACGAGACTGATCACGGCTCAAAAATCAGACGGAAGAGTGACTTGTCCAGCCATTCATCTTGCCTCAGGAAATCTGATCGGAGCGCTCTATATAAGGTGAGCAGAGCCTGTTAAATCGAAATCTGCATAGTGTATTATAGCCTAAACCAAATTTTGATCAGAAATTACTGGGCGTGAGTATGAATCGTTGCCAATTTTATTTTATTTTTTTACATAAGAACCTAAGCCATTGATTAAAGATATCTTGTCCTGTATAAAGAAAAAAAAAATATATATATATTTTTATTTTTTATTAATTGGCCTAAACTCAGTTATTTTAATAGGAATGTGTGAATTGTGATTGACCAATGTGTTAAATTCCTCCAGGGACCCTATTTGTTCTGAAATCTGCATAGAAAACTGTCCTAATTATACAGTGCCTTGCGAAAGTATTCGGCCCCCTTGAACTATGCGACCTTTTGCCACATTTCAGGCTTCAAACATAAAGATATAAAGCTGTATTTTTTTGTGAAGAATCAACAACAAGTGGGACACAATCATGAAGTGGAACGACATTTATTGGATATTTCAAACTTTTTTAACAAATCAAAAACTGAAAAATTGGGCGTGCAAAATTATTCAGCCCCTTTACTTTCAGTGCAGCAAACTCTCTCCGGAAGTTCAGTGAGGATCTCTGAATGATCCAATGTTGACCTAAATTACTTCTGAAGCTAAGCAGGGTTGGTCCTGGTCAGTCCTTGGATGGGAGACCAGATGCTGCTGGAAGTGGTGTTGGAGGGCCAGTAGGAGGCACTCTTTCCACTGGTCTAAAAAAAAATATCCCAATGCCCCAGGGCAGTGATTGGGGACACTGCCCTGTGTAGGGTGCCGTCTCTCGGATGGGACGTTAAACGGGTGTCCTGACTCTCTGAGGTCATTAAAGATCCCATGGCACTTATCGTAAGAGTAGGGGTGTTAACCCCGGTGTCCTGGCTAAATTCCCAATCTGACCCTCAAACCATCACGGTCACCTAATAATCCCCAGTTTACAATTGGCTCATTCATCCCCCTCCTCTCCCCTGTAACTATTCCCCAGGTCGTTGCTGCAAATGAGAACGTGTTCTCAGTCAACTTACCTGGTAAAAGAACGGATAAATAAAAAATAAAATAAACAATTTTGAGACCGGGGAAATTAAATTGAGAAAAACGTTTGAGATACGTAACGGGGCTATTATGCACACGTGCTAATAGACAAAGCTATCTTGGTAGTCGTATCGCCGTGCAACTTTGATTGACAGCCGCCGGCCTCAAACACTGATTTTCGCTTTTTTCAATCCTGTTGGTATTGCCTAAAGTTTAAAATTGTTCTGACAATTGCTATAGAATCACTGGAATTTACTGATATAAGTTCATATAGGAAGTTACTGAATTATTTACATAAAGTATTTAAATAATTTGCAGAACAATTTTTTTTAGGTTCCTCTATTTTTCAATATTTCCTAAAGAGATCCTAAAATGTTATAGAACCGCTTGAATTTGCTAACATATTGTCCCAAGAGGGGATTGCTCAATCATTTCTAGAAAATACCTAAATAAATCGCTGAACATTTTCAAATTACTACCGGAGAAACACACACGTAGCTGTCACCACACACACTGATAAATCTTTTGTGTGCGAGGGTGGGGGCGCATGCGAGGAGTCTGAGCTAACACCACAGTACGGGCTGGGTATACAAAGATAGAAATAAACACCACACAAAGGACTGACTAAAACTTAGATAAACGCATTATACACATTATCAGACGACTTAGATAAAATGTCTGCAGCCACCACGCCCAAACAAATGATTGCAGTAGAAACTCAAGACCAAGGGGAGCAGCCAGATAACACTCATCGTAGCACAGACTGTCTCTCAGATGATCCAACAGCAGGCAGCCCCACCACCCCAATTCCCTCCCCCACAGCGGTATATCCTGCAACAGCAACGGGCTCAACGAGCAACAGCAATGGAGAGAAAGAGGACGTGGAGGGGCACCAGGAAGAGGAAGAGGAGGACCCTCTCCTAATCACATGCAGCAGCAACAGCAGATTACAACCAACCACAGTTCCAAGGCATGGCAGGGAACACCGTGCCCTGGCCATAAAAATGCCCACCACCCACGGCAGGAGAAGAGAGACAACACTTTCAACAGCACACTGAACCAACAATGATGTGCGAAGTTGAGGGTGTCCCCCATCAGTTCCTGGTAGACACAGGATGCACCTATTCTGCTATCAAGTTCCCCCAAATGCTGTCATCTGATTCCATATACGTTGACAATCTACTACTAGGCGCTCCTACATCTGACCTCTGCCTACAAATAACAAAAACACTGCCAGACTTCCTGGCCACCAAGGGCTACAAGGTCAAACTGAGACCAGACCTGAAGAATGAACCACTGACCAATCCCGACCAATGGCTGTACACTGATGGCTGCTGCTACAAAGGAGAAGAAGGAAACAGCAATTCCCAGACGGTTCACATGTCACCCTTGAATCAGCCATCATCCCTCAACCAGCACCTGCCCAATTAGCTGAAATCATCGGATTGACGCAGGACCTCATCAGAGCAAAAGGAAAGACTGTGAATATCTATACAGACTCAGCCTATGCCCATGGAGCAGTCCACAATGATGAACCCAGAACTTTTACGAGAAGCACATGGCCCCACACACGAAGGAAAACTAAAGACCCTTCAAAAGGTCTCGCACATTTAGTGGCACCCTCACATGAAAATATGACAGATTTTTTTTTAATAATAAAAAAAATACTAATAATTATGACGATGACTTATTTTATGACGAATGCAATGTTTGTGACAGACACAACCCAAAGAAACCATATCGAACACCAATGGGCTCATACTTAGTACCTAATGCATGTTTTCAGGATATTAGTATAGACTACACCGACATGGGCCCCGATAATGTATCTAAAAACAAACGCTATCTCCTAGTTATGGTAAATAGGTTCTCCAAATGGGTAGAAGCAATACCAACAGCGAAGTGGGATGCTGGGTCAGTCTTTAAGTGGCTACAAACCAAACTAATACCCAGGTATGGCATCCCATGACAAATCAAATTTGACAAATGGCTCACATTTCAGTAACTAACACCTGAGACAGGTGGAAGAAAGATTTGGCATAACCCACAGATTTGGATCTGTGTACAGGCCCCAATCCCAAAATCTGGTGGAACGTTAAACCAAAAGCAAAAGCTAAGATAGCTAAAGTATGTGCCTCATGGGATAATGCCTGGTAGAGTCATGCATGGTCCACCAAGGGAGGGAGGTCATATGCCCGCCCTTGATGTACAACAAATTGTAATGTCTGATTATGTGACGGTTACGGTTCTCTCTGCAGCACTCTCTACCCAGGTTCACAAGGTCCAGGAAGGGGAGCTGCCGGGGGACACGCCACCACTGAAGGTAAAGGTTGGTGACTGGGTGAGGGTTAAAGTCCACAAGAGAAAGTGGCTGGAACCCAGGTGGACTGGACCGTACAAAGTGAAGGAGGTTACTTCACACTCAGTCCAGGTCAAAGGTAAATCAGGCGCACCTTGGCACCACCTTACACATTGCACCCTAGCCCCAACTCCTTCCAGAACACTGACTGAAGTCAGAGCTGATTTGAGCGGCCTAAATTCGATTCCAAATGAAGACACTCCTTCCTCAGGTGATGCGGCATCAAACTCCGCCTCCCCTGAAAAAGGAACCTCGCCCAGTTAGAGGGACATTTCTCCCTCCCTGTGTGAGGCTGGGGATATCTGGCCCTTTATTTGTGATATTCTTACTGATATTTCGGGTGTCCCTGGGCACTTTCACATGGTTAATTGAACAACTATTTCACCCTGCCACATCACGTACACTTACCCCTACACATGTCCCTAACTCCGTTCCTGATATCACTCCCTCTAATCACTCCCGTCCCAAACGTAGCACTACACCTACAGTCCCACCATGCACACCAGACAAGGTTAGAAGCACCACCTTATGTATACCCACGAATGCAACCACCACCATTGCACTATAGTTTTCACGTCTAATAGATGTGAAGAGGGGGATTTGTCATATATATATATATATATGTAAACATTCATACACATAGCTCATATATTATACAGCGCCAAGCCAAACCGCCTGACTCAAGTCATCTTACGTACCCTTGCTAAAACAGGAACTAGCTCACACAGCCAGCAATAAAACTACCCCCTAACACTATCCCCTCAGCTTTGTTGTCTCCCGACCCCAGGAAACAAAGACATTCCATCGCATGAACACATACACCCAGCCATAAAAACTGCCCCTCTACCTCACGAACCCCTGACACAAACATCTCCTAGTATAAACACATCTCACCCCCCCTACTGGTCGGGGGCCAAGAGCAAAGGACTTTGCTGTGCACCAATGGGGCCCACTCTGGCTAGAGCAAGGCCCGCCTCCAACCCTTTGTATAAGGCCTCTTTTTCACCTGACTCATTGCCGAGTTATATGAACTAGATCCGTGCATGTAAAACTGCGGGACAAGATATCTTTGACTCATTAAAACTGTCTTTTGTTACAACTGAAATCCACTCTGTCCAGCGTCCGTGATTTGTTCTCAACTCTCCAGTATTTAAACACTAACACAATCGATGTGCACCAACCACTCCATCGATGTCTTCAGTTACATCCTCTACCTTTATTTATTGCGCCACCCCAGAAATAACCCCCTTGATAGGCACCCTGCTACGAAAATCCATGCAGGAAACATTCCACTCCGATATCTTTTTCAGTCTTAACACACAATTCTTCTTCTCTGCAGACACACAAACAAATCTAAATAAGACCACTTCGTGACTCTCACCGACTCCACACTTTCTTCCAACACATTCCAGATTTTCATGGAGACGTTAAACGGATTTCCCAAGTAGCATTTATCCAAAACCCTAACCTTCCTATTTTCCAACATAGCTTTACTTCTCGTTTCCCTTTTTCTTCGCCACAGTAACCCACTCATTCTCACCTTCTGTACGATTAGCTTCACTCGACTCACTAGCAGTTTCAAACAAAACCTCAGTTTACGCCATCTTCCGCATCCATTACAGCTACTCTCTACTCGATCTAGCAGTACAGCTATCTGGCAGAAGAGCTTCCTAAGAGGGTTGTTGCTTCTTCTTCGGTGGGGCTGTTGGCATCCAACGTTATGATGCATTACCGCCATCTACTGTACGGGGGTGTGGGCCAGAGACAAGGAGAAACTAAATCCTACCTTCCAGCCCCTTTTCTCTAAAAAAGACAACAACATTTTTGAGGCTGTATCTAATTACGTTCTACTCAGTATACTCTTTAAAGTCATTGCCTGTATCCCCTTCTCCCTCATACTGGATCTCAGCCTCTCTCCTTCCCTCTCATACTACCCACACTGTTTCAGTACATGCTCCACTGTCCCGGTTTCCTGACAATAATCCCACTTTCCTGTTGGATGCTTTTCCTTTCACATTTAAAGTCTTATTCAACTGGCTGTGTCCCACCCTTAATCTTGTAAAAAACAAATAGCCTCCTCTCTTCTGTCTCTTCCTTCTGTCCTCCCTGTCCCGACTTTCCTCTTTACTTAGAATAAATGTCAGTCCTTTTTGTCTCTGTCAAATCAAATTTTATTTGTCACATGCGCCGAATACAACAGGTGCAGACCTTACCGTGAAATGCTTACTTACAAGCCCTTAAGCAATAATGCAGTTCAATAAATTGAGTTAAGAAAATATTTACTCAATAAACTAAAGTAAAAAATTAAATAAAAAGTAACAATAAAATAACAATAATGAGGCGATATACAGGGGGTACCGGTACTGAGTCAATGTGTGGGGGTACAGGTTAGTAGAGGTAATTTGTACATGTAGATAGGGGTAAAGTGACTATGCATAGATAATAAACGGGTAGCCATTTGATTAATTGTTCAGCAGTTTTATAGCTTGGGGGTAGAAGCTGTTAAGGAGGCTTTTGGACTTAGACTTGGCGCTCCGGTACTGCTTGCCGTGCGGTAGCAGAGAGAACAGTCTTTGACTTGGGTGACTGGTTTTTTGGGCCATCCTCTGACACCGCCTAGTATATAGGTTCTGGATGGCAGGAAGCTTGGCCCCAGTGATGTACTGGGCCATACGCACTACCCTCTGTAAGCACATTACGGTCAGATGCCGAGAAGTTGCCATACCAGGCAACGATGCAACCGGTCAGGATGTTCGATGGTGCAGCTGTTGAACTTCTTGAGGACCCATGCCAAATCTTTTCAGTCTCTTGAGGGGGAAAAGGTGTTGTCGTGCCCTCTTCACAACTGTCTTGGTGTGTTTGGACCATGATAGTTTGTTGGTAATGTGGACCCCAAGGAACTTGAAACTCTTGACCCGCTCCACTACAGCCCCGTCGATGTTAAAACCTGTTGCGACTCTAGGGGCAGTATTTTCATTTTTGGAAAAAAAACATTCCCGGTATAACAGAACTGATGTTGCAGAGGAAAGCCTGAGAAAAATCCAATCCGGAAGTGCCCCAGGTTTTGAAAGTGCTGCGTTCCAATGAGTCCCTATTGAGCTGTGAATGTGCTATCAACCAGCTTACGCTTTCTACGTATTCCCCAAGGTGTCGACAACATTGTGACGTAGTTTTACACATTTATGTTGAAGAATAGCTGTAGGCGGCTACATTGCGTAAGTGGTCACCTGATGGCTCCCAGGGTGACTCTCGTGTAAAATACAGAGGTAGCCATTACTCCAATCGGTCCTACTGAAAAACAAATTGTCCCGACGGATATATTATCGAATAGATATATTTTTCGCCGTTTTCATGACTGCAATTTCCGGGCGATTTCTCAGCCAAACGTGAAGAACAAACAGAGCTATTTCGCCTACAAAAATAATATTTTGCGAAAAAATGAACTTTGGCTATCTACCTGGGAGTGTCGTGAGTGAAAACATCCGAAGTTCATCAAAGGTAAACGATTTAATTTGATTGCTTTTCTGATTTTCGTGACAAGGTTGCCTGCTGCTAGCAAGGCATAATGCTATGCTAGGCTATCGATAAACTCACACAAATGCTTGTCTAGCTTTGGCTGTAAAGCATATTTTGAAAATCTGAGATGACAGGGTGATTAACAAAAGGCTAAGCTGTGTTCCAATATATATATATATATTCCCTTGTGATTTTCATGAATAGGAAGATTTTCTAGGAAGATTTATGTCTGTTGCGTTATGCTAATTAGTGTCAGTCGATGATTACGCTCCCGGATCCGGGATGGGGAGTCACACTGGGGGCCTGTTCGGCCCGCCTTTTCCTGTAGTCCACGATCAGCTCCTTTGTCTTAATCACGTTGGGGGAGAGGTTGTTGTCCTGGCACCACACGGCCAGGTCTCTGACCTCCTCCCTATAGGCTGTCTCATTGTTGTCAGTGATCAGGCCTACTGTACCCCTGTTGTGTCTTCAGCTAACTTAATGATGGTGTTGGGTCGTGCTTGGCCATGCAGTCATGGGTGAGCAGGGAGTACAGGAAGGGACTAAGCACCCACCCCTGAGGGGCACCCGTGTTGAGGATCAGCGTGGCAGATGCATTGTTGCCTACCATTAACACTTGGGGGCGGCCCGTCAGGAAGTCAAGGCACTATAGTGTTGAACGCTGGGCTGTAGTCAATGAATAGCATTCTCACATAGTTATTTCCCTTTGTCCAGATGGGAAAGGGCAGTGTGGAGTGCGAGTGATCTGTGGATCTGTTGGGGCGGTATGCGAATTGGAGTGGGTCTAGGGTTTCCGGGATGATGTTGTTGATGTAAGCCATGACCAGCATTCCAAAGCACTTCATGGCTACCAACATGAGTGCTATTCTAGTCTGTGCTAGCTGTGCTAGCAAAACAGTGCTGTAGCGTAGCATCTGCGTCGTCTGACCACTTCCGCATTGAGCGAGTCACTGGTATTTCCTGCTTTAGTTTTTGCTTGTAAGCAGGAATCAAGAGGGTAGAATTATGGTCAGATTTGCCAAATGGATGACGAGGGAGAGCTTTGTATGCGTCTCTGTGTGGAGTAAAGGTGGTCTAGATTTTTTTCTTCCTCTGGTTGCACATGTGGCATGCTGGTAGAAATTAGGTCAAAGTTTTTAAGTTTGCCTGCATTTAAATTTACCTGCATTAAAGTCCACTAGGACTCTTCTGGATGAGCATTTTCTTGTTTGCTTATGGCATTATAAAGCTCGTTGAGTGTGGTCTTAGTGCCAGCATCGGTTTGTGGTTGTAAAAACTTCAAATATAGATGAAAACTCTTGGTAGATAGTGTGGTCTACAGCTTATCATGACATACTCTACCTCAGGCGAGCAATACCTCGAAACTTCCTTAATATTAGACATTGCGCACCAGCTGTTATTGAGAAATATACACCCTCATCCCTCGTCTTACCAGACATAGCTGTTCTGTCTTGCCCATGCACAGAAAACCCAGCCAACTGTTTATTATCTTGTCATCTTTCAACCACGACATGGTGAAACGACACAATCCTCTATCCCATGCCCTCCAACACCCTTCCCACATCTTGGAATCTCCCTCCTACACACTGCTGTGATATGACCATAAACGTTGCACGTAGTGACATTATGCGTTCTTCTTCTTCTTTAAGTTTTATTGGCAAATCACAACCAGCTGACAGGTGCATACACCGCCACCTACTGTACCGGAGTGCGAGGCCGGCACGATCTATCTACATACACTATACTCTCTTAACTAACCCTGAATTTCTAATAAAATCTCACTACTCCCATAACCCCCTCCCAAAATACCACCCACTCCCGTCTAACCTCTCTGACCCTATTAAACAACCTCTCCCTTTCTACATCATACATTTCACAAAACAACCGTTTCCTCTACCATACAGCCATTACACATTCCAGTACCATGTTTCCCTATCATTTTCAAAGATGAATTCAGTCCCGTATGCCCTAATCTCATCCTACACAACATAACCTCCTCCCTTCTGTTCCCATTATATGAGCATGCCCTATCCGTTGGCACTTAAAGCAAACTCTTTCTTCTTCTTCGGTGGGGTTTAACACCGGTTAACATCCAATAATGTTTCATTAACTCCTCAAACTGAACTATAGTATAAATCCATTACAGTTTGTGATACAAAATTGGAAAATGGGCAACGGGAAAAATAAATTCAAAGTATATTTTGAATTGCCTTACCAACTAACTCTAAACTCATTAAAACCCACCTTTTGTCAAATGTACATAAAAAGTATGTTTTTGGATTTTAGCAAACAGGGAAATGGTTACAATCCTTTTTCCACCATACATTTGTCCCATAGGGTATTTTATTAACACTTAAAATAAGGTCTGTGTTTTGTGTAGGCTTACCCTGGCATGACGTTTTGATAACTGTGTAAATCTCTCTAGGACAAGGCGACTTTTAGTAATCCTAATAGATCCTATAGGATTCTCTCAATCCTATAAAATTGTGTTACCTCTATCAGAATCCTATTTGACAACTTTTTTTACTAATGGAATTCAAAAGGCATCCTATTGGATCCTATTCTTGTAGGATTTTGTCACCCCAATCAGAATCCTATTTTTCAGAAATGTATTCAGTTATAGTTTGTTCTCATTTGTTTTAGTACAAACATGAATTACCACATTTTTGTTGATCGGAAATATTCATCTATGTTTTAATCACTACCACAATATGGGAGTGAATCAAGTCTGAATTCAAGGTTTTCCCCTTTACATTGCTTATATGCAAATACAAATTAGAAGGAACAGACATTTTTAGGTACAGCTTTACAAAGATATTAGTATTTCTTTCATTTCATATACACTGCTCAAAAAAATTAAGGGAACACTAAAATAACACATCCTAGATCTGAATGAATGAAATATTCTTATTAAATACTTTTTTCTTTACATAGTTTAATGTGCTGACAACAAAATCACACAAAAATTAATCAATGGAAATCAAATTTATCAACCCATGGAGGTCAGGATTTGGAGTCACACTCAAAATTAAAGTGGAAAACCACACTACAGGCTGATCCAACTTTGATGTAATGTCCTTAAAACAAGTCAAAATTAGGCTCAGTAGTGTGTGTGGCCTCCACGTGCCTGTATGACCTCCCTACAACGCCTGGGCATGCTCCTGATGAGGTAGTGGATGGTCTCCTGAGGGATCTCCTCCCAGACCTGGACTAAAACATCCGCCAACTCCTGGACAGTCTGTGGTGCAACGTGGCGTTGGTGGATGGAGTGAGACATGATGTCCCAGATGTGCGCAATTGGATTCAGGTCTGGGGAATGGGCAGGCCAGTCCATTGCATCAATGCCTTCCTCTTGCAGGAACTGCTGACACACTCCAGCCACATGAGGTCTAGCATTATCTGGCAATAGGAGGAACCCAGGGTCAACCGCACCAGCATATGGTCTCACACGGGGTCTGAGGATCTCATCTCGGTACCTAATGGCAGTCAGGCTACCTCTGGCAAGCACATGGAGGGCTGTGCGTCCCCCCAAAGAAATGCCACCCCCCACCATGACAGACCCACTGCCAAACCGGTCATGCTGGAGGATGTTGCAGGCAGCAGAACGTTCTCCACGGCATCTCCAGACTGTCACGTCTGTCACATGTGCTCAGTGTGAACCTGCTTTCATCTGCGAAGAGCACAGGGCGCCAGTGGCGAATTTGCCAATCTTGGTGTTCTCTGGCAAATGCCAAACGTCCTGCACGGTGTTGGGCTGTAAGCACAACCCCCACCTGTGGACGTCGGGCCCTCATACCACCCTCATGGAGTCTGTTTCTGACCGTTTGAGCAGACACATGCACATTTGTGGCCTGCTGGAGGTAATTTTGCAGGGCTCTGGCAGTGCTCCTCCTGCTAATCCTTGCACAAAGGCGGAGGTAGCGGTCCTGCTGCTGGGTTGTTGCCCTCCTACGGCCTCCTCCACGTCTCCTGATGTACTGGCCTGTCTCCATGTAGCCCCTCCATGCTCTGGACACTACACTGACAGACACAGCAAACCTTCTTGCCACAGCTCGCATTGATGTGCCATCCTGGATGAGCTGCACTACCTGAGCCACTTGTGTGGGTTGTAGACTCCGTCTCATGCTACCACTAGAGTGAAAGCACCGCCAGCATTCAAAAGTGACCAAAACATCAGCCAGGAAGCATAGGAACTGAGAAGTGGTCTGTGGTTATCACCTGCAGAACCACTCCTTTATTGGGGGTGTCTTGCTAATTGCTTATTATTTCCACCTGTTGTCTATTCCATTTGCACAACAGCAATTTATTGTCAATCAGTGTTGCTTCCTAAGTGGACAGTTTGATTTCACAGAAGTGTGATTGACTTGGAGTTACATTGTGTTGTTTAAGTGTTCCCTTTATTTTGAGCAGTGTATAATAGTGAGCTATGCCTACAAAAAAATGGAATGTTCCCTTTACCCTCTTTATGTTGGGACAAGGTGAGGAAAATGTAACCCTGTACCACCCGTGTGTGCCGTTAACCACTTTCTGTACCCCTCTCTATATCGGTCTCCTGATCTGTACTTACATCTGCCCAGTCAAAACAACTCCAATCTCCATACTTTTTTTTTATTTTTTACCCTAGTCCAAAAATCCTATGGGATTCCAATTAAAACATCTTATTAGTATCCAAGAGAAAATCCTATCAGATTTCGGAACCAGTCCTATTCTAGATCAATTGTATAGGGTAGGTTCTATCCTATAGGATAGGATCAAATCCTATAGGAAAGGTTCCAAAATCTGATAGGATTTTTAAAATTATAATCCTATAGGATTTTTTTACTATGTCATTGAGAGGACTCATCTTTGTAGCTGTGCCATTATAGAACCTGTGACAGAATGGGAAGCGCCATTGAGACTATCTCCATTTTAAAGAAAGACTTCTTCTTCTTCTTCATTTGCTGATTGCTCCCAACTCTTAGGAATCCCACCCAGTTGACAACTTTAAAATGGCGGAAGCCCTCAATTGCAATGTCCATGTTGAAACTGGTTAAATCCACGATGAGTCATCTATCTCTATGATAACAGGCACAATTCCTGCATGTGGGAATTTCTGCATCTGCAGGAACACCTCTTTATACTTCTGTTGGTCCATTTTTAAGCTAGGAGTTGGGGGCCACTCCATTACAGTAGGTTGCAGTAATGCACCATAACGTTGGATGTTAACCTCCGATAAATCCGACAGAAGAAGAAGAGGCGGTGGCAACGACAGTAGCACAGATAGAACAAGGAGCAGTTAAGGTTAGTTATAAATATCTTTGGTGGTAGCTAGGACAGGGGCAAAGGTCCGATTTAGGGCCGAGTAAAACCTTGTGGACAGATTTATTCCTCTCTCAGACTGTCAATGGGGTCAGGAGAAGTGGGACGATAATTCCAATATGTCAGACCTATCGCGCAGTCATCAATCATTAAATGTGTCTGGTTGATTTCTGACTACTCTACTTTCCCCAAAACACTGAATATGGTGACTGTATGTGGATACTTCTATTCACTATATTCTATTATATTCTTCAAATACAACGTTAATTTGGCACCAGACCACACTACTGTTTAATACTAAATGCAGAAAAATAGCATAATAACAATATGGAGCGTAATAATACATTACCGTCATTTTCAGTGAAGTGCTTTTTCACCAGATCCGCTATAACAGGGGGGCCGTGTGAAATCTGCAACAGAATGTGATCTCTCAAGATAAGGATGGTTGAACAAAGGTCATCTACACCGGAGTTAACCCTGCAGCTTCCTCGAGCTGCCGCTGCTAAATATGACAACACTTTTTTATTTTCTGTCTTTCACACGTTATAGCGGATCTGTGATGAACCATTGAAAAGGGAATCCAAACGGTCATATTTTTTCAACTGTATATAATTGCAAACTAAAACTCTCCTGTCTTTTTTACATACAGTGAAATGCTTTGTGTTTGTGTGTGTGAAAATATATATTATCCCCACCCCCCTGCTGTATAACCCTGATGGGCTAGCCAATACTTTCTCTCTAACACACACACACACACACACACACACACAGGTGGAGAGGGTCACTCACTCTCAGAACAATACTAACTCTGCTTCAGTCACCCTGGAAACAACTCTACCCCTTTCTGTGGGAGAACAATGAGGTGTGTGTGTGTTTTATCTGTGTGGTAAAATACAGTATGGGCCTTACAGGTCTGCTAACCCTGCAGCATACTTATGTGAACACAAGTTTAGGCCAGGGTTTCCAACTCTGGTGCTGGAGATGTGTGTTAGACGTGCAGAGCTGGGGGAAAAAAAGCCTGCACGCCCTGTAGCTCTCTTATAATCTGTTACAGTGGCTAAATTAGAAATTGGCCTTGACAGAAATGTTGCCTTTCGAGGAAAGCTCAGTTTTAGAAGACCTTGACCTCTAAGACATACAGGAATCAGTATTTTACCAACAATAGTAAACAACAAGATCAATGGAATGTATTCAATCATAGACAATACAGTAGCAAAAAAGTTACAAATTCTATGAATACAGTTAATTTGCGAAGTGACAAACATTGATGCAAGATGTGGCAGTATTGCATTCTTATTGCTGTTTACATTACATTCACTACGGTAGAAAGCTTTCATCATGTCTGTAGTTTTCATTACTAGAAAAAGCTGCACATGCTATGGTTCAACTGTAGTTGTACATGAAGAAAGGTCTCAGTGCTCAAACATTCTGCTTGACTTCCTCTCACTGTAACAGTGTAATGGTCCTGTGAACACGCACGCACACACACACACACACACACACACACACACCCTCAGACTCGGTCAGTAGTGTCAGTGATGCCCTCCAGCTGCTGTAGAATCATGGACTTCAGTGCGCTGTACCTATGGACACACACACACACACGGTATGGTGGTGAATGGTAGTGGCCTTATTACACTTTGACAAAAACTGATTTCATGTTTATATTCTCCTAAAGGCATCTACAAATAAAAGCTTATTGGTTGCGTCCAGAGTTTAGCAGATGTCATAGCGGGTGCAGCGAAATGCATGTGTTACTAGTTCCTGTGTTACAGTTCAGTAAAAATGTTTAAAAAGTACACAAATAATAATCAAAAACTAGAATCAAGAAATAACAAATGTCAGGCAAATCCAGTTGAAAACCCAAATAACACTGTACCAGTTATCCAAAATGCAATCTATGCGAATATACACCAAAACTACCTACTAAGATTGATATGTACAGCAGTATAAATATTACAGTGAGCTATGTCAAGAATCCAGTATATAAATACACGGTGTGTATAAACAGTGTAACAAAAATGCAATTATGTACAGTGGTAGAATATTAGAATGAACTATGTGAAGAATACAGTATATTAATAAGAATCCGGTATATAATCCAGTATATAAATAAGAATCCAGTATATAAATATGGGACCCTGAGTGGCACAGCGGTTAAAGGCACTGCATCTCAGTTCTCGTGGCGTCACTACAGACACCCTGGTTCAATTCCAGGTTGTATCACAACAGGCCGTGATTGGGAGTCCCATAGGGCGACAGACACAATTGGCCCAGTGTCACCCGGATTTGGCCGGTGTAGGCCGCCATTGTAAATAAGAATTTGTTCTTAACTGACTTGCTTAGTTAATAAATAAAGGTTCAATAAATATGCAGTGTGTATAAACAAACAAAAATACAATTATGTACAGTAGTGAAATATATTAGAATAATGTCTCATACATGGGACAGCAGCATTGGCTGTGTGTGTTTGTGTATTGGCGTATGCGTGTGTGTCTTCGGAGACTGCATGTGTATAAGGTGTCTGTGTGTGTTTTGTGTAAGTGAGTCTATCTTTGTCTCATACTACTTACTACTCTCACTAACTACAGGATGGCTGTTCAGCAGTCTGATGGCCGGATACTCTCCCTCTTTGTCTCTCTTTACCACACCTGCTGTCTGAACCTCTGAATGCTCGGCTATGAAAAGCCAGCTGACATTTACTCCTGAGGTGCTGACCTGTTGCACCCTCAACAACCACTCTGATTATTAGTTGACCATGTTCGTCATCTATGAATGTTTGAACATCTTTTAATTTTTTAAAATTGTATTTCTTTATTTCACCTTTATTTAACCAGGTAGGCCAGTTGAGAACAAGTTCTCATTTACAACTGCGACCTGGCCAAGATAAAGCAAAGGAGTGCGACAAAAACAACAACACAGAGTTACACATGGAATAAACAAACCTACAGTCAATAACACAATAGAAAAATCTGTATACAGTGTGTGCAAATGAAGTAAGGAGATAAGGCAATAAAGAGTAATTACAATTTAGAAATTTACACTGGAGTGATATATGACCAGATGAGGATGTGAAAGTAGAAATACAGGTGTGCAAAAGATCAGAAAAACAAAAACAAATATGGGGATAAGGTAGGTAGTTGGTTGGACGGGCTATTTACGGATGGGCTATTTACAGATGGGCTATGTACAGCTGCAGCGATCGGTAAGCTTCTCTGACAGCTGACGCTTAAAGTTAGTGAGGGAGATATACAGTGCCTTGGGAAAGTATTCGGCCCCCTTGAACTTTGCGACCTTTTGCCACATTTCAGGCTTCAAACATAAAGATATAAAACTGTATTTTTTTGTGAAGGATCAACAACAAGTGGGACACAATCATGAAGTGGAACGACATTTATTGGATATTTCAAACTTTTTTAACAAATCAAAAACTGAAAAATTGGGCGTGCAAAATTATTCAGCCCCCTTAAGTTAATACTTTGTAGCGCCACCTTTTGCTGCGATTACAGCTGTAAGTCGCTTGGGGTATGTCTCTATCAGTTTTGCACATCGAGAGAAATTTTTTCCCATTCCTCCTTGCAAAACAGCTCGAGCTCAGTGAGGTTGGATGGAGAGCATTTGTGAACAGCAGTTTTCAGTTCTTTCCACAGATTCTCGATTGGATTCAGGTCTGGACTTTGACTTGGCCATTCTAACACCTGCATATGTTTATTTTTGAACCATTCCATTGTAGATTTTGCTTTATGTTTTGGATCATTGTCTAGTTGGAAGACAAATCTCCGTCCCAGTCTCAGGTCTTTTGCAGACTCCATCAGGTTTTCTTCCAGAATGGTCCTGTATTTGGCTCCATCCATCTTCCCATCAATTTTAACCATCTTCCCTGTCCCTGCTGAAGAAAAGCAGGCCCAAACCATGATGCTGCCACCACCATGTTTGACAGTGGAGATGGTGTGTTCAGGGTGATGAGCTGTGTTGCTTTTACGCCAAACATAACGTCTTGCATTGTTGCCAAAAAGTTCCATTTTGGTTTCATCTGACCAGAGCACCTTCTTCCACATGTTTGGTGTGTCTCCCAGGTGGCTTGTGGCAAACTTTAAACAACACTTTTTATGGATATCTTTAAGAAATGGCTTTCTTCTTGCCACTCTTCCATAAAGGACAGATTTGTGTAATATACGACTGATTGTTGTCCTATGGACAGAGTCTCCCACCTCAGCTGTAGATCTCTGCAGTTCATCCAGAGTGATCATGGGCCTCTTGGCTGCATCTCTGATCAGTCTTCTCCTTGTTTGAGCTGAAAGTTTAGAGGGACGGCCAGGTCTTGGTAGATTTGAGGTGGTCTGATACTCCTTCCATTTCAATATTATCGCTTGCACAGTGCTCCTTGGGATGTTTAAAGCTTGGGAAATCTTTTTGTATCCAAATCCGGCTTTAAACTTCTTCACAACAGTATCTCGGACCTGCCTGGTGTGTTCCTTGTTCTTCATGATGCTCTCTGCGCTTTTAACGGACCTCTGAGACTATCACAGTGCAGGTGCATTTATACGGAGACTTGATTACACACAGGTGGATTGTATTTATCATCATTAGTCATTTAGGTCAACATTGGATCATTCAGAGATCCTCACTGAACTTCTGGAGAGAGTTTGCTGCACTGAAAGTAAAGGGGCTGAATAATTTTGCACGCCCAATTTTTCAGTTTTTGATTTGTTAAAAAAGTTTGAAATATCCAATAAATGTCGTTCCACTTCATGATTGTGTCCCACTTGTTGTTGATTCTTCACAAAAAAATACAGCTTTATATCTTTATGTATGAAGCCTGAAATGTGGCAAAAGGTCGCAAAGTTCAAGGGGGCCGAATACTTTCGCAAGGCACTGCATGTCTCCAACTTCAGTGATTTTTGCAATTTGTTCCGGTCATTGGCAGCAGAGAACTGGAAGGAAAGGCAGACAGAGGTGTTGGCTTTGGGGATGACCAGCTGGGGATGACCTGCTGGAGTGCGTGCTATGGGTGGGTGCTATGGTGACCAGTGAGCTGAGATATGGCGGAGCTATATCTAGCAAAGACTTAAAGATGACCTGGAGCCAATGGGTTTGGCGACGAATATAGAGCGAGGACCAGCCAACGAGAGCATACAGGTCACAGTTGTTTGGAGGTTTGTTAACACAGTGTGCAAAGAAGGGCCAGATGTATACAGAATGGTGTCGTCTGCGTAGAGGTGGATCATAGAATCATTAGCAGCAAGAGCGACATCATTGATATATACAGAGGAAAGAGTCGTCCCGAGAATTGAACCCTGTGGCACCCTGTGGCCCCATAGAGACTGCCAGAGGTCCAGACAACAGACCCTCCGATTTGACACACTGAACTCTATCAGAGAAGTAGTTAGTGAACCAGGCGAGGCAGTCATTAGAGAAACCAAGGCTGTTGAGTCTGCCGATAAGATGGTGATTGATAGAGTCGAAAGCCTTGGCCAGGTCGATGAAGACGGCTCCACAGTACTGTCTTTTATCGATGGCGGTTATGATATTGTTTAGGACCTTGAGCGGGGCAGAGGTGCACCCATGACCAGCACGAAAACCAGGTTGCATAGCGGAGAAGGTACGGTGGGATTCTAACTGGTCAGTGATCTGTTTTTTCACTTTGCTTTCGAAGACTTTAGAAAGGCAGGGCAGGATGGATATAGGTCTGTAACAGTTTGGGTCTAGAGTGTATCCCCATTTGAAGAGGGGGATGACCGCGGCCGCTTTCCAATCTTTAGGAATCTCAGACGATACGAAAGAGAGGTTAAACAGACTATTAATAGGGGTTGCAACAATGGCAGCAGTTAATTTTAGGAAGAGAGGGTCCAGATTGTCTTGCCCAGCTGATTTGTAGGGATCCAGATTTTGCAGCTCTTTTAGAACATCAGCTGTCTGGATTTGGGTGAAGGAGATGCCGGTGGGGCTTGGGCTAGTTGCTGTGGGGTGTACAGAACTGTTGGCCGGGGTTGGAGTAGCCAGGTGGCAAGCATGGCCAGCCATAGAGAAATGCTTATTGAAATATCGTGGATTTATCAGTGGTGACAGTGTTTCCTAGTCTCAGTGCAGTGAGCAGCTGGACTTTACATTGTCCCTAAACATTGTGTAATTAGTGCTGAAGGGGATGCACATTTCTGTTTAAAAAAGCTAGCCTTTGCTTTCCTGACTGTGTGTATTCGTTCCTGACTTTCTGCTAGTGCAGTTCGCCACAGGGTGTTTTTGTGCTGGTCAAGGGCAGTCAAGTCTGGAATGAACCAAGGGCTATATATATTCTTAGTTCTACATTTTTTGAAAGGGGCATGCTTATTTAAATTGATGAGGAAAGCAATTTTAAAGAACAACCAGGCATCCTTCCAGGATACCCGGGCCAGGTCGATTAGAAAGTTCTGCCCGCAGAAGTGCCTTGAAGAACGATCTAGCCTTAATGGCTATGTACTCTTATAATCTCCACCGGCACAGTCAGAAGAGGACTGGCCACCCCTCAGAGCCTGGTTCCTCTCTATGTTTCTTCCTATGTTCCAACCTTTCAAGGGAGTTTTTCCTAGCTTGCTCTTTGGGGTTTTAAGCTGGGTTTCTGTATAAGCACTTTGTGACATCTGCTGATTTAAAAAGGGCTTTATAAATAAATTGTATTGATTGGCTTTATAAATACATTTGATTGACTGAAGCTACAGACAGGATTACATAAGCATTTAAGTAATTTAGCAGATGCTCTTATCCAAAGCCACCTACATTAGTGAGTGGAGACATTTTTCATACTGGTCTCCCTCGGGAAACGAACCCACAACCCTGCATTGCAAGTGCCATGCCCTAACAACTGAACCACAGAGATGGTGTGTGTGTGTGTGTGTGTGTGTGTTGTAGTTTATATCCTCCTTAAGGTGTCCTGTCAACACAGAGTAATGTTGTTCAGTAGGACATTACATTTTGTTGGTGGATGAAAGTCATTCTATTCAGCACAATGTTTACAGAAATAACACACTAACAACACACTAAAAGACAAACCATAGAAACAATATACAATAATGACAAGATGAACATTCAACTTTTACAAGACATCTTCCTCTAACCAAACTAACTGTATCAATGGCACAGCACATTATCCAAGGCAAGTTCTGTATACTGCAGCTAGCCATTGTGTCACGTTCTGCAATGTTTACTTCCTTTAAATGAAAGTTAAAACATAAATTGTGTTGTACAGTACTTTTTGCACAGTTCAGAAATTGTTTTGCGAGAGGAAATGTTGCTCAAGAACACTAAAAACACGTAAAACACGTAAAAACCAAACAAACCCCTTAAGTAAACTTGTTTGTTGTGAAGAGTGACATACTTACTTTCTGGTCAGTTTAGAAATCTCTCTCTCCTCTTCCTCTTTCAGTTTCTCTACAAAGCTATCCAGGACTGGCATCTCAAAATTAATGTACTGAGCCACCTGGGGAGAAACAGAAGTATTGTCATATAACACCTGCAGTATTTTCTCATAACATTAAGTAGGCCTATCATTTATTTTTTACACATGAGTAGAAGAAGCCAAAATGAGAGTAGAATGGTTGGACTCTTGCACACTATGTACTTGCAAATAAACATTTATCAAATATGTTTATATGACGACAGATCTGTCAGATATAGAGTTCAAATGTATTACATTTTGAGTTCGCATCCCAAAATTACACTTCATATAAACTAAGCAGGACCCTGTCTTTCAAAGATAATTCATAAAAATCCAAATAACCTCACAGATTTTCATTGTAAAGGGTTGAAACACTGTTTCCCATGCTTGTTCAATGACCCATAAACAATTAATGAACATGCACCTGTGGAACGGTCGTTAAGACACTAACAGCTTACAGACTGTAGGCAATTAAGGTCACAGTTATGAAAACTTAGGACACTAAAGAGGCCTTTCTACTGACTCTGAAAAACACCAAAATAAATTGCAATGTCCGTACTGTGAGACGCATAAGACAGCGCTACTGGGAGACGGGACGGACAGCTGATCGTCCTCGCAGTGGCAGACCACATGTAACAACAGCTGCACAGGATCGGTACATCCGAACATCACACCTGCGGGACAGGTACAGGATGGTAACAACAACTGCCCGAGTTACACCGGGAATGCACAATCACTCCATCAGTGCTCAGACTGTCCGTAATAGGCTGAGAGAGGCTGGACTGAGGGCTTGTAGGCCTGCTGTAAAAAAGTGCTCAAAAAGTGCTCTTATCTGACGAGTCGCGGTTTTGTCTCACCAGGGGTGATGGTCGGATTCGCGTTTATCGTCGAAAGAATGAGCGTTACACCGAGGCCTGTACTCTGGAGCGGGATTGATTTGAAGTTGGAGGGTCCGTCATGGTCTGGGGCAATGTGTCACAGCATCATCGGACTGAGCATGTTGTCATTGCAGGCAATCTCAAAGCTGTGCGTTACAGGGAAGACATCCTCCTCTCTCATGTGGTACCCTTCCTGCAGGCTCATCCTGACATGACCCTCCAGCATGACAATGCCACCAGCCATACTGCTCGTTCTGTGCGTGATTTCCTGACAGGAATGTCAGTGTTCCGCCATGGCCAGCAAAGAGCCCGGATCTCAATCTCATTGAGCACATCTGGGACCTGTTGGATCGGAGGGTGAGGGCTAAGGCCATTCCCCCCATAGAAATGTCAGGGTTGCAGGTGCCTTGGTGGAAGAGTGGGGTAACATCTCACAGCAAGAACTGTGAGATGTTAAAAATCTTGTGCAGTCTATGAGGAGGAGATGCACTGTAGTACTTAATGCAGCTGGTGGCCACACCAGATACTGACTACTACTTTTGATTTTGACCCCCAGGGACACATTATTATTTTGACACATCAGGGACACATTATTCCATTTCTGTTAGTCACATGTCTGTGGAACTTGTTCAGCTTTTGTCTCCGTTTTTGAATCTTGATATGTACATACAAATATTTACACATGTTACGTTTGCTGAAAATAAATGCAGTTGACAGTGAGAGGACATTTCTTTTTTTGCTGAGTTTACATCACAGAAGACTGAAATAGAACAAAACCGCTTGACATAGAAACACCGGCGTTTCTGAAATAATGACAACAGACTTTTTGGTTTTTGAAATAATGTTGATTAATTATCAAATTATGAAAAATTTGAATAACATTCCACCTATGAGGCCACTAGGGCATTTGATTGCAGGAAAGAGCTACTACATGTTTATTTGCAAGTCCACACAGTGCACCAGAGTCCCATTAAGCTGAAGATAAATACAATGCACCCACATAACTATGATGACACAGCTGTATTGGAAAAACAACAATAACAGTATTTCAATTTGAGCCTAACATTACGCTGAACAGAGGGATATATTCACTGTCAACAATACTGTAGCAGCTGCAATAACAGTCTGCAATTAAACAGCCACTGCCCCAAATGTTAATACAGTCCTAACAGGGAAGTCTATCATCAGCATTCCATTAGATCAAATACCACTGATTATGTCACTGGGATATCGCTTTGTGTCTGTATTTGGAGGGCCACCACAACATGGAGATCCAACCTCTTAGAATACACATACAGTATGAAAGAGAGAGAGAGAAAGAGTGCAGGCTCACGTCATGTGTGACCTCCTCCCCAAGATCCGTCTCCATAATAAAGATTTTGGAGATCTTCTCACAGGGTCCATGAAGCACACGGTACACCAGAGGATACGCACTGTCCTTCAATGGGGTTCTTTCTGCAACACACACACACACACACACACACACACACACACACACACACATAAATATACTATTCCATACATACCCAAGCATAAACACACACACACGGCACAAAAGAACGAGATGTGGTCACTTACCACCAGACTCATGGACCATGTAGAGAACAAACTCATCTGATTTATTCTCCACCTGGAGACACAGAGAGTCAGAAACATGACAATCACATCTGAGAAACTAGTGTGTGTGTATTGTGTGAGTGTGTGCTAAAATGTGTGTGTATAACTCACTCTGAACTTTTGTAGCAGCAGGTTGAGGACCTGTAGTGTTGTCATGGAGCTGTTGACTCGGACGTTAGTGACCGACCCAAACGCTGGAGTAAATACTGATGTCTGGCGAGAACACATGCACGAGTGCACACACACACACACAAATACACACACATACATAGCAAATATATACAGTGAAAAGGGCAGTGGGCCCAAAACGGATCTTTGAGGAACAATATAATTTACATTTACATTTCAGTAATTTAGCAGACTCTGTTAATCAGAGAGAAGTATGTGCAGTTACTGCATTCATCTAAAGGCAACTAGGTGAGACCTCCACGTATCACAGTCATAGTAAGTAAAAACAAATATGCATAAATAAAGCAGATATCAGCAAAGTCAGTGCTATAGTAAGAAAAGACAAGTGCGAGTGTTAGTGGGATTAATCAAGATACTTTTTGAAGAGGTAGGTTTTCAGATATCTCCTGAAAATGGGCAGCTACAGTGCCTTGCGAAAGTATTCGGCCACCTTGAACTTTGCGACCTTTTGCCACATTTCAGGCTTCAAACATAAAGATATAAAACTGTATTTTTTTGTGAAGAATCAACAACAAGTGGGACACAATCATGAAGTGGAACGACATGTATTGGATATTTAAAACTTTTTTAACAAATCAAAAACTGAAAAATTGGGCGTGCAAAATTATTCAGCCCCTTTTCTTTCAGTGCAGCAAACTCTCTCCAGAAGTTCAGTGAGGATCTCTTAATGATCGAATGTTGACCTAAATGACTAATGATGATAAATACAATCCACCTGTGTGTAATCAAGTCTCCGTATAAATGCACCTGCACTGTGATAGTCTCAGAGGTCCGTTAAAAGCGCAGAGAGCATCATGAAGAACAAGGAACACACCAGGCAGGTCCGAGATACTGTTGTGAAGAAGTTTAAAGCCGGATTTGGATACAAAAAGATTTCCCAAGCTTTAAACATCCCAAGGAGCACTGTGCAAGAGATAATATTGAAATGGAAGGAGTATCAGACCACTGCAAATCTACCAAGACCTGGCCGTCCCTCTAAACTTTCAGCTCATACAAGGAGAAGACTGATCAGAGATGCAGCCAAGAGGCCCATGATCACTCTGGATGAACTGCAGAGATCTACAGCTGAGGTGGGAGACTCTGTCCATAGGACAACAATCAGTCGTATATTGCACAAATCTGGCCTTTATGGAAGAGTGGCAAGAAGAAAGCCATTTCTTAAAGATATCCATAAAAAGTGTTGTTTAAAGTTTGCCACAAGCCACCTGGGAGACACACCAAACATGTGGAAGAAGGTGCTCTGGTCAGATAAAACCAAAATTGAACTTTTTGGCAACAATGCAAAACGTTATGTTTGGCGTAAAAGCAACACAGCTCATCTCCCTGAACACACCATGCCCACTGTCAAACATGGTGGTGGCAGCATCATGGTTTGGGCCTGCTTTTCTTCAGCAGGGACATGGAAGATGGTTAAAATTGATGGGAAGATGGATGGAGCCAAATACAGGACCATTCTGGAAGAAAACCTGATGGAGTCTGCAAAAGACCTGAGACTGGGACGGAGATTTGTCTTCCAACAAGACAATGATCCAAAACATAAAGCAAAATCTAAAATGGAATGGTTCAAAAATAAACATATCCAGGTGTTAGAATGGCCAAGTCAAAGTCCAGACCTGAATCCAATCGAGAATCTGTGGAAAGAACTGAAAACTGCTGTTCACAAATGCTCTCCATCCAACCTCACTGAGCTCGAGTTGTTTTGCAAGGAGGAATGGGAAAAAATATCAGTCTCTCGATGTGCAAAACTGATAGACATACCCCAAGCGACTTACAGCTGTAATCGCAGCAAAAGGTGGCGCTACAAAGTATTAACTTAAGGGGGCCGAATACTTTCGCAAGGCACTGTATGTGTGTGTGTGTGCGTACATATGCATGTGTTACCTTGTGGTTATAGAAGTGTCCATTGATGGAGAATCTGTGTGAGCGTAAGTGCTGCAGGTCGGAGTGTGCGTGTGTCTTTGACCTTCTGGTGACCCCCATGAAGGAGGCATCACTCCTGGTTCGCAGCAGCTGGGGGACCTCCTCATCGTCCTCCTCCAGACTACCTGAGGGAGAGAACAAAGAATTAGAACTTCCTCTTCCTGCTGCTCCTCCTCCTTACCCTCATCACCCCCCCCCCCCCCCCCCATACTCCAACTCAAAAGTAATGTTTATACAGTGTCTGTACAGGCCATAATACTGTTATTGTATTTATAGATATGTACAGGACCTTCGGAAAGTATTCCGACCCCTTGACTATTTCCACATTTTGTTACGTTACAACCTTATTCTAAAATTGATTAAATAAATGTTTTTCCACAACAATCTACACACAATATCATATAATGACAAAGCAAAACAGGTTTTTAGAAATGTTTGCAATTTTTTTTTTTTTTTAAATAACAGAAATACCGTATTTACATAAGTATTCAGACCCTTTGCTATGAGACTCCATGAGCTCAGGTGCTGCCTATTTACCTATACAGTATAAGGTCCCACAGTTGACAGCCCATGTCAGAGCAAAACCCAAGCCATGAGGTTGAAGGAATTGTCCGTAGAGCTCTGGGACAGATCTGGGCAAGGGTAACAAAACATTTCTGCAGGTCCCCAAGAACACAGTGGACACCATCATTCTTAAATGGAAGAACTTTGGAACCACCACGACTCTTCCTAGACCTGGCCGCCCGTCCAAACTGAGCAATTGGGGGAGATGGGCCTTGGTTATGGAGGTGACCAAGAACCCAATGGTCACTCTGACAGAGCTCTAGAGTTCCTCTGTGGAGATGGGAGAAACTTCCAGAAGGACAACCATCTCTGCAGCACTCCACCAATCAGGCCTTTATGGTAGAGTGGCCAGACGGAAGCCACTCCTCAGTAAAAGGCACATGCCAGCACGCTTGGAGTTTGCCAAAAGCCACCTATGGACTCTCAGACCATGAGAAACAAGATTCTCTGGTCTGATGAAACCAAGATTAAACTATTTTGCCTGAATGCCAAGCGTCACGTCTGAAAGAAACCTGGCACCATCCCTACGGTGAAGCATGGTGGTGGCGGCATCATGCTTTGGGGATGTTTTTCAGCGGTAGGGACTGGGAGACAAGTCAGGATCGAGGGAAAGATGAACGGAGAAAAGTACAGAGAGATCCTTGATGAAAAGCTGCTCCAGATCTCTTAGGATCTCAGACTGGGGTGAAGGTTCACCTTCCAACAGGACAACGACACTAAGCACACAACCAAAACAATGCAGGAGTGGCTTCAGGACAAGTCTTTGCATGTCCTTGAGTGGCCCAGCCAGAGCCCGGACTTGAACACGATGAAACATCTCTGGAGAGACCGGAAAATAGCTGTGCAGCAACGCTCCCCATCCAACCTGACAAAGCTTGAGAGGATCTGCAGAGAAGAATGGGAGAAACTCCACAAATCAGGTGTGCCAAGCTTGCAGCCTCATACCCAAGAAGACTCAAGGCTGGAATCGTTGCTACAGGTGCTTCAAGAAAGTAGTGACTAAAGGATCTAAATAGTTATGTAAATGTGATATATTCCATTCTAAAAAACATTTTTTGATTTGTCATTATAGGGCATTGTGTGTAGATTGATGTGGGAAAAAAACGATTTTAGAAAAAGGCTGGACAAAACCCTGGCATGACCCTGGACAAAACCCTGTCGTTCTCTGTAAACATCAAAGCAGTGACTCCCTCCTGCAGGTTAATGCCCAGAGTACGACCCTACCTCACATAGTAAGCGGCGTAGGTCCTAATCCAGGCACTTGTCATCTCCCGCCTGGACTTCTGCAGCTCACTGTTGGCTGGGCTCCTGCCTTGTGCCATCAAACCCATGCAACTTATCCAGAACGCTGCAGCACGCCTGGTGTTCAACCTTCCAAAGTTTTCCCATGTCACCCTGCTCTTCCGCACACTCCACTGGCTTCCAGTCAAAGCTCGCATCCCCTACAAGACCATGATACTTATGGTCTTGCCTATGGTGCGGCAAGAGGAGCTGTCCCACCCTACCATCAGGCTATGCTCAAAACCTACACCCCAAACCGATTGATCACTCTGTTCTGCCACCTCTGGTCTCTTGGCCCTCCCACCCCAGCGGGGGGTCAGCTCCCTCTCCACTCTGCCCAGTCCAAGCTCTTTTCTGTCCGGGCACCCCAATGGTGGAACCAGCTTCCCCCTGAAGCTAGGACAGCAGAGTCCCTGCCCATCTTCTGAAAACAACTGAAACCCTACCTCTTCAAAGAGTATCTTAAATAATCCCACAGCAACCCCCCCACACCCCCTTCTCACACTGACCTCCCCACCCACCCCACAAAAAAAAGACTCACTGTTGACTTATTGTATTTGTTGTTGCTCTGACTGCTGATAACTACTTATGGAGGACAAACGTACTTATGACTGTGATATGTGTTTGTCTGACTTAGCTACATTACGTGAACAAAAGTATGTGGACACCTGCTAGTCGAACATCTCATTCCAAAATCATGGGCATTAATATGGAGTTGGTCCTTCTTTGCTGCTATAACAGCCTCCACTCTTCTGGGAAGGCTTTCCACTAGATGTTGGAACATTGCTGCGGGGACTTGCTTCCATTCAGCCACAAGAGCATCAGCAAGGTCGGGAACTGATGTTGGGCAATTAGGCCTGGCTCGCAGACAGTGTTCCAATTCATCCCAAAGGTGTTCCATGGGGTTGAGGTCAGGGCTCTGTGCAGGCCAGTCAAGTTCTTCAACACTGATCTCAACAAACCATTTCTGTATGGACCTCACTTTGTGCATGGGGGCATTGTCATGCTGAAACAGGAAAGGGCCTTCTCCAAAAAGTTGGAAGCACAGAAGCGTCTAGAATGTAATTGTATGCTGTAGCATTAAGATTTCCCTTCACTGGAATTAAGGGGCCTAGCCCGAACCATGAAAAACAGCCCCAGACCATTATTCGTCCTCCACCAAACTTTCCAGTTGGCACTATGCATTTGGGCAGGTAGCATTCTCCTGGCATCCGCCAAACCCAGATTTGTTCGTTGGACTGCCAGATGGTGATGAGTGATTCATCACTCCAGAGAATGTGTTTCTACTGCTCCAGAGTCCAATGGCGGCGAGCTTTACACCACTCCAGCCGACTCTTGGCATTGCGCTTGGTGATCTTATGCTTGTGTGCAGCTGCTCAGCCATGGAAACCCCTTTCATGAAGCTCCCGACGAACAGTTCTTGTGCTGACATAGCTTCCGGAGGCAGTTTGGAACTCGGTAGTAAGTGTTGAAAGCAAGGACAGATGATTTTTACGCAGTACGTGCTTCAGCACTCGGCAGTCCTGTTCTGCGAGCTTGTATGGCTATCACTTAGTGGCTGAGCCGTTGTTTCTCCTTCACAATAACAGCACTTACAGTTGAACGGGGCAGCTCTAGCAGTGAAGAAATGTGACGAACTGACTTGGTGGCATCTTATGACGGTGCCACGTTGAAAGTCACCGAGCTCTTCAGTAAGGCCATTCTACTGCCAATGTTTGTCTATGGAGATTGCATAGCTTGGTTTTCGATTTTATACACCTGTCAGCAACGGGTGTGGCTGAAATAGCGGAATCCACTAATTTGAAGCGGTGTCCACATACTTTTGTATAAAATGTATCTTAAGATGAATGCAATAACTGTAAGTGGCTCTGAATAAGAGCGTCTGCTAAATTACTAAAATGTAAATGTCTGTGTGTGTGTACTTACTGGTCAAGGCAGGGTCAGTAGTTCTGTCGAGTATGTTGTTGTTAGATTCTGTCTGCTTTGGAAGAACCTGGGATCTCTCATTCCTACAAACACAAATTATTGACATAACTGATTGGCACTCACATAGGCTTAGTGCATTTGTGTGTGTGTGTGTACCTGTTGACTCCTCCATAGTGGAGTCTCTCGTTGTCGTCGTGCATCTGCAGTCTGATTGGTCGCCGCAGACCCCAGTAGATATTCAACAACCCCTCGATGACCAGTGCTTGCTCCTCCTACACACACACACACACACACACACACACACACACGGTGTGTCTGTATAAAACTTGCTGGCTCATGTTCTACTCATTCTCTCACTCAATCACACACGGTCGTGTGGCCGGTCACACACTTGCTCTTCGGACCAGCTACAGGTCTGTCAGTCTCAGAGAATTTCACCATAGAAAATTCCATAGATCCTACTATCCATGTGGGTTTTCCAACATACGTAGATGTTGGAATATAGAATGGTAATGGTAATGGTAATAGTAAGGAAAAAGACACACGTGAGTCCTCGCGACTCATTGATACTATCATTCCTCTAATTTAGTAATTGTCTTACAAACACAACACACAGATCTCTAACCCTCCTGTCTCTCCTCTCTCTCCTCTGTAATATGAAGCATAGATGGCTGCTTCTGCCCCTAACTCACCTCCCCACCATCACTGAGACCTTGGAGGTCCTGGCCCACCAAGCACAGTAATTCTCTCAGTCTCCATCCCAGTGCATCATTACTTTAAGACATGAAGGTCAGTCAACATGGACATTTTCAAGAACTTTGAAAGTTTGTTCAATTGCAGTTTCAAAAACCATCAAGCGTTATGATGAAACTGGCTCTCATGAGGACCGTGTCATGACTTTCCCTCTTGAGTGAGGATCATAGCTGCCAGATCAGCACCCCTCCTCTCTCCCACCAGAGTTGTATACCTTGCAGGAACTCTCTCCCACTCTGCAGAAATGGAAGTTGAAAATCCCTTTGTTACAACAGAGAGATTTTGTTGTACAGTAACATCCAAGATTGGATAATGAAACAATATTTCTGTAATCTAAACATTTGGAATGGTTTGTGGCTATTTAAAGAATAATCATGTCCAACATTTATTGTTTTGTGATATCATGAGAGACATTGTAATGTAAACATTGTAACTTTAAGAGCTTTCACAATATATATGTCATATATATATATATATATATATATGTCTAAATATCTAAATGTCATATATCTAAATGTCTAAATATCTAAATGTTGTAAAACTTATATGATTAAATATGAAACTATTTGTGAGAAGATAAAATGTGATTTTAGGGCCTAGAAAAAAAACCTTGTGACGAAATTCACATCAGACCAAGTAGGATGACGATAAGCCTGACGTCACGAATGGTTAGACAATTTTAATTTAACCTTTATTTAACTAGGCAAGTCAGTTAAGAACAAATTATTGTTTTCAATGACGGCCTAGGAACAGTGGGTTAACTGCCTGTTGAGGGGCAGAACGACAGATTTGTACCTCTTCAGCTCGGTGGCTTGAACTTGCAACCTTCCGGTTACTAGTCCAACGCTCTTAACCACTAGGCTACCCTGCCGCCCCAATAGAGACCATAAAAACGTTTTTAACGAATTTAAAGCGGTGGCTACGCGGCTGAGAAATGGTTTACAGGTTTACAGGTTTAAGTAGATAATAGACATGAACTTCACATTTCATGTTTGCATATTTAATGCATCAAGATCTACATATAATATATTTTAGGAATACTTGTCACGGCCATCGAAAGAGGTGGACCAAAGCGCAGCGTGGTGAGCGTACATTTTCCTTTTTATTTAAAATGTCGCCAACAAACAAAGAAACAACCATGACGCTTACAGTGCTATAGTGCCACTAACAAAGATAACTACCCACACTGAAAGGAGGGAAAAAAGGGCTAAGTATGATTCCCAATCAGAGGCAACGATAGACAGCTGTCCCTGATTGAGAACCATACCCGGCCAAAACATAGAAATAAAGAAACATAGAAAACAAAACATTAGAATGCCCACCCAAATCACACCCTGACCAAACCAAAATAGAGACATAAAAAGGCTCTCTCAGGTCAGGGCACGACAATACTAAAGATTCCAAACTGAGAGCAAGATAAATCCAAATGTGATACAAGTGCCTGATTTCGGCCGGAACACACCGGTACTGAGTACTGGCACCTTAAATTATCTACTGCGTGATTATCGGCAGATAAAAAATATTGGCACAGTACCGGCACCCAAAACGAGTGCTGGCACCCATTTCAGTCCACTTCAACCACTGTCTGAAACAAATTTTACTTCTGAGATTCTGTTCTCTGTGTCGCTGATAAATAGTGCTGAGCGATTAGTGCTTTTTGAGGCCTGTTCGCTGTCAGTTTGATTGAACGAAATTTCGACCGTTATCAACTTCAGTAAAAAAAAAAAAAAAACATTAAATACACTTTGCATTATGTGGGTTGAATGCTGTAACAACACAGAATAACACAATAAAGTCCCATGATTGTAGTAACTGCCCATTATACTCCTTATCACTTATTAACCATAATTTATTCACATTTCTTTACTTCAATAAAATATGTGAGTTGTTGTATATTTCATTTGTTTTATTTGATGACTATTATTTCATTCCAAGTCATCATCTCATCTCTATAGAACTGCTGCCTGTGCTGTCTGACAAAATCACTATTTTGTAGTTCTTCAAAGTAAATAATGCATACTTTTATGAACGCTAAATACCAACTATCAATCACTTAGATTGTGTATTTTCAGGTAGAGTTACCTCGGGAAGCAACCGCTGCTTTCTATATCACCTCACGATAGCGCATTCTTCTCTGTTCCATAGCAGTAATAAAATAAACACATACAGGTAAAGTATATGCGCAATGGATTATGCTCATTGTAGTTAATTACCACGTTTTATGAGCTAAACTATGTTGAATATTATCCTGTTACAAACTACAACTCCCTATAACATCGCACAGTTCAGGCTTGATCCGATTTATCTCTAGAGAAACTGTGCGAATTGAACTCACAGATGAAAAAATAACAAAATGGAAATCAAATAATTGAACTGAAGTTGGTAAAATAGTTGTTTAAAAACAGAAAAATTACAGAAATTTCAGTTAAATGTCTAAGCACTGTTGATAAGTCATCCTGACAGAGTAGCCAGTGAATCTGAGTAGCTCTCTCTCCCCTTATGGTGGTGGTCTATGGAAACTGCAATAATGTAGGGGACGACAATCGGATAAGAGGCAATCTGTAATTTTGATTAAGACATTAATGAGCGAGCTAGTCAATATAACTATTTGTTTAGCACTTTTGAAATGTCCAGCGACAGAATTCAGAACATGGGCCATTCTTAGTGTTCTCCCTGTACACCAAGTCAGGACCGTAGAATAAATAAAAGGGGGCATTTAAGCAGACAATGAAAGCTCTTACAATATTTGATGATTACATTTCTCTAAAACAGGTTATAGGCTGCATGTGCACCACCAAGTCAGAACAGTAAGCGAAATTGAGGGTTAAACAGACCAAATTATTAGGGTGAGGCACATGGGCTACTAATATCTTACTACACAACATACATTTAGTATTACTTTCTTAGCTACAGTATACATAACTCCCTGGGATATTACATCATTTATGCAGCAGCATAGAATACATTTTTGGACTCATCTTGTTGTGCTGTGCTCACTTGAACAGGAAGGTGGCACGGCCGTCCTTCGTGGGGCAAATGTTGTCATCAAAGTCTGGAATTCTCTGGATTTATGGTGCTTTCAAAACAACTGAGAACTCTGAAAAAAACAATGTTGAATCATGATGACGTCATTGGTCTTCAGGTTGTAGCTCTAAAAAGAGGCCGGATTTACAATTCCGAGTTGGATGACCGTTCAAAACGTATTTTCCCATTCGGAGCTTGTTTATTTATGACTTCCCAGTTATCTTGAATTCACTGAAGTCAAGTTTTTGCGAGTGTGGCACAAATCGTGCTTCATTGACAGCATGGCCAATGTTAAAATGTTTATCATTTTAAACTTGTAAAAGAGCCCAGATCTGGGACCGCCCAGATCTGGGACCACACAGCGATTCCACTGAATAGCAGGCTAGTGATTGTTTTGCAATGCTTGCAGTTAGCCACTGTCACTGATTCCTTCCAAACCACTCATTGTTGAATTTGCGATTTGCTGTGTAATGTTTAAGTCCAATTGCCGATGAGCACCTGTACATTTTATCTATAATTTCTCTTCATTATTTCTCTTCATATGACAAGGATTAAAAAGGATTTGCCAGTAGATTGTTGACTTGATTCATGATGATGACTGCTAGCTAAGATTGTGAAAGTATGATGTTTACATGATCAGTCCAATCAACGCTACTCTACATATAACGTGATTTTGACATAATTTTATCTGTGGCCAATGACCTTGAGCCTTCTTGGATGGGCACCTCTAGTGTAACTCTATGGCAGCACCCAAGGGGCAAGAATTTTCTAGCTCTACCCTTAGATTTGGCAGAGACATAGTGTCCCCATGAGTGATAGAACACTGAGCCAATCACGACACAGAGCTCCATATTTTCTGCTGGCAAGCCCCACCCACCACCACAGAAAACACTGAGCTAGGCTGAAACACCGGCATTTTGGAGCTGCCTTACTCAAGAAAACAAAAAAGAGACCATGTTTGTATGTGGCTTTATTAACTCAATGATATACACTGCTCAAAAAAATAAAGGGAACACTTAAACAACATAATGTAACTCCAAGTCAATCACACTTCTGTGAAATCAAACTGTCCACTTAGGAAGCAACACTGATTGACAATACATTTCACATGCTGTTGTGCAAATGGAATAGACAACAGGTGGAAATTATAGGCAATTAGCAAGACACCCCCAATAAAGGAGTGGTTCTGCAGGTGGTGACCACAGACCACTTCTCAGTTCCTATGCTTCCTGGCTGATGTTTTGGTCAGTTTTGAATGCTGGCGGTGCTTTCACTCTAGTGGTAGCATGAGACGGAGTCTACAACCCACACAAGTGGCTCAGGTAGTGCAGCTCATCCAGGATGGCACATCAATGCGAGCTGTGGCAAGAAGGTTTGCTGTGTCTGTCAGCGTAGTGTCCAGAGCATGGAGGCGCTACCAGGAGACAGGCCAGTACATCAGGAGACGTGGAGGAGGCCGTAGGAGGGCAACTACCCAGCAGTAGGACCGCTACCTCCGCCTTTGTGCAAGAAGGAGCAGGAGGAGCACTGCCAGAGCCCTGCAAAATGACCTCCAGCAGGCCACAAATGTGCATGTGTCTGCTCAAACGACTCCACGAGGGTGATATGAGGGCCCGACGTCCACAGGTGGGGGTTGTGCTTACAGCCCAACACCGTGCAGGACATTTTTCATTTGCCAGAGAACACCAAGATTAGCAAATTCGCCAATGGCGCCTTGTGCTCTTCACAGATGAAAGCAGGTTCACACTGAGCACATGTGACAGACGTGACAGTCTGGAGATGCCGTGGAGAACGTTCTGCTGCCTGCAACATCCTCCAGCATGACCGGTTTGGCGGTGGGTCAGTCATGGTGTGGTGTGGCATTTCTTTGGGGGGCCGCACAGACCTCCATGTGCTCGCCAGAGGTAGCCTGACTACCATTAGGCACAGAGATGAGATCCTCAGACCCCTTGTGAGATCATATGCTGGTGCGGTTGGCCCTGGGTTCCTCCTAATGCAAGACAATGCTAGACCTCATGTGGCTGGAGTGTATCATCAGTTCCTGCAAGAGGAAGGCATTGATGCTATGGACTGGCCCGCCCGTTCCCCAGACCTGAATCCAATTGAGCACATCTGGGACATCACCAACGCTACGTTGCACCACAGACTGTCCAGGAGTTGGCGGATGCTTTAGTCCAGGTCTGGGAGGAGATCCCTCAGGAGACCATCCGCCACCTCATCAGGAGCATGCCCAGGCGTTGTAGGGAGGTCATACAGGCACGTGGAGGCCACACACACTACTGAGCCTCATTTTGACTTGTTTTAAGGACATTACATCAAAGTTGGATCAGCCTGTAGTGTGGTTTTCCACTTTAATTTTGAGTGTGACTCCAAATCCAGACCTCCATGGGTTGATAAATTTGATTTCCATTGATCATTTTTGTGTGATTTTGTTGTCAGCACATTCAATTATGTAAAGAAAAAAGTATTTAATAAGAATATTTCATTCATTCAGATCTAGGATGTGTTATTTTAGTGTTCCCTTTATTTTTTTGAGAAGTGTATATACATACATATGGCCCTTAGCCGTGGTATATTGGCCACATATCACAAACCCCCGAGGTGCCTTATTGCTATTATAAACTGGTTACCAATGTAATTAGAGCAGTAAAAATAAATGTTTTGTCATACCCGTGGTATACGGTCTGATATTCCACGGTTGTCAGCCAATCAGCATTCAAGCTGGAATCACCCAGTTGATAATTCCCATTATAACCTGGGTCGTTTGAGCCCTCAATTCTGATAGCCGGGGTATATCAGACCGTATACCACGGGTATGACAAATTATTTATTTTCCAGTTATATGACGCGTTGCATTGTGCCTAAGAACAGCCCTTAGCCACGGTATATTGGGGACATACCACACCCCCTCGGGCCTTATTGCTTAAGTGGCAACCAGCAGGGGTAGCTAAAGTCATAAACTTCAGCTTGATGGATCTCTTCCATGGCATGAACCTTCAGTGTGACAGTGGCTCCGACCAGAAACAACCCTTAATCCATAACCCTAGTCATGTAGCCCTAGAAATGACCTCTACCCCTACTCCATTGCCAGCAAGCAAACCTTGGCATGGGATGTCATAATTACTGTAAAAGCTACACAGGACGATCAAATGAATTAATTATATTTAATTACCTTCATAGCTTTAAAATAAGCTCAACCAGCATAAAGCTACCAGAACATGTAGTTAGAATAATAGAGAAGCTATGTATGCTACTTTCGCAACACTGCTCACACACTAAGTGGGTCTGATAATGCACAAAGGGCATGTAGACAGACAGACAGACAGACAGACAGACAGACAGACAGACAGACAGACAGACAGACAGACAGACAGACAGACAGACAGACAGACAGACAGACAGACAGACAGACAGACAGACAGACAGACAGACAGACAGACAGACAGACAGACAGACAGACAGACAGACAGACAGACAGACAGACAGACAGACAGACAGACAGACAGACAGACAGACAGACAGACAGACAGACAGACAGACAGACAGACAGACAGACAGACAGACAGACAGACAGACAGACAGACAGACAGACAGACAGACAGACAGACAGACAGACAGACAGACAGACAGACAGACAGACAGACAGACAGACAGACAGACAGACAGACAGACAGACAGACAGACAGACAGACAGACAGACAGACAGACAGACAGACAGACAGACAGACAGACAGACAGGAAGTTAATTACTACTGTCAATATAAATGAGTCTACTGGCACTTTTACTACCATCAACAATGTATGTAGGGCATTATAAGTACATCACCTGACAACTGTTCAGGTCATATGAGCTTAAAGTAAAAATGCACCCATACTCAATAACACACATGCACATGACGCATGCACCCACGGACCCACCCATGTATGCACGCTAACGCGCACACACACACACACACACACACACACACACACACACACACACACACACACACAAAACCGGTTTACCTGGCAAGGAATCCAACTACAGGTCCTTACAAAAATGATTTCAGTGTTTGAGACTGTGGCGAACCATGACTATTGGATGTACAGTGCCTTGAGAAAGTATTCTTATACCCTTATTCCACTTTTTTGTTGTGTTACAGCCTGAATTCAAAGTTCTGGCTTCAGACCAAGAAGTCCTTGAGTGCCCCAGCCAAAGCCTAGACTCGAGTCCCATGGAAAATCTGTGGAAAGACTTTCTGTTCACTGCCACTCCCTGGGGTGGCAGGTAGCCCAGTGGTTAGAGCATTGGGCCAGCAACCACAAGGTTGCTGGATTGAATCCCTGAGCTGACAAGGTAAAAATCTGTCGTTCTGCCCCTGAACAAGGCAGTTCACCCACTATTCCCTGGTAGGCTGTCAATGTAAATAAGAATTTGTTCTTAACTGACTTGCCTAGTTAAATAAAGGTTAAATAAAAATATCCAACTCAACAGAGCTTGAAGAAATTTGCACGTGTGTAGATGGGTGAGAAAAAAAATCTGTTTAATCAATTTTGAATTCAGGGTGTAACACAACAACATTTGGAATAAGTCAAGAGGTACTTTCTGGTATATCCAATTTGTTATAGCAAAATTCAAAAATCAAGAAAATAACAAACAGAGCATCACTTAATGTGCACAACATTATATTGTGTAGTTGGACCGTTCTAGTGCAGACTCTATTGCTCGTGAAGCAATGCTTTTTGATGACAACATCAAACAGGCTTGAGCCATGCTTCAGGCTGCAACTCACACAGAGACAGCACAGCTGCCCCCCGCCCCAGATATAATTTGTGCCCCCTCCCAGTTTTGCTTCTCCATAAACATAAGAAATAGTAGACAAATGACCCTGCCTCTTTTTGCCAGTCCTGCCAGAAGGTGCAGAATGGGACAGCTGCCTATCCCAGTCAGCTGTCCCCCACATGCTTCAAGATGGCCACTATTGTTCCTGTACCCATGAAAGCAAAGGTAACTGAAATAAATTACTATGGCATGTAGCACTCCCTTCTGTCATCATGAAGGGCTCTGAGAGACTAGTCAAGGATCATATCACCTCTACCATACCTGTCACCCTAGGCCCACTTCAATTTGCTTACCGCCCCAATAGATCCACAGATAATGCAAACACCATCACTCTGCACACTACCCTATCCAATCTGGACAAGAGGAATACCAAGGTAAGAATGCTGTTCATTGACTATAGCTCAGCATTCAGCATTTTTGTCACCATAGTACCCTCCAAGCTCATCATTAAGCTTGAGGCCCTGGGTCTGAACCCTGCCCTTTGCAACTGGGTCCTGAACTTCCTGACAGGCCGCCCCCAGGTGGTGAAGGTAGGAAACAACACCTCCACTTCGCTGATCCTCAACACTTGGGCCCCACAAGGGTGCGTGCTCAGCCCACTCCTGTACTCCCTGTTTTCCCATGACTGCGTGGCCATGCACGCCTCCAACTCAACCATCAAGTTTGCAGACAACACAACAGTAGTAGGCTTGATTACCAACAATGACGAGACAGACTACAGGGAGGAGATAAGGGCTCTGGGAGTGTGGTGCCAGGAAAATAACCTCAGGAGGCTGAAGAAATGTGGCTTGGCACCAGAAACCCTCAAAGTTTTACAGATGCACAATTGAAAGCAACCTGTCGGGCTGTATCACCGCCTGGTACAGCAACTGCACCGCCTGCAACAGCAGGGCTCTCCAGAGGGTAGTGCGCTCTGCCCAACACATCACCGGGGGAAAACTACCTGCCCTGCAGGACACCTACAGCACCTGATGTCACAGGAAGGCCATAAAGATCATCAAGGACAACAACCACCCGAGCCACTGCCTGTTCACCCCGCTATCATCCAGAAGTCGAGGTCAGTACAGGTGCATCAAAGCTGGGACCGAGAGACTGAAAAACAGCTTCTATCTCAAGGCCATCAGACTGTTAAACAGCCACCACTAACATTGAGTGGCTGCTGCCAACACACTGACTCAACTCCAGCCACTTTAATAATGGGAATTGATGGGAATTGATTTAAAATATACCACTAGCCACTTTAAACAATGCTACTTAATATAATGTTTACATATCCTACATTCATCTCATATGTATATGTATATACTGTACTCTATATCATCTACTGCATCTTTATGTAATACATGTATCACTAGCCACTTTAAACTATGCCACTTTGTTTACATACTCATCTCATATGTATATACTGTACTCGATACCATCTACTGCATCTTGCCTATGCCGCTCTGTACCATCACTCATTCATATATCTTTATGTACATATTCTTTATCCCTTTACACTTGTGTAAAGCCACATTTCTTCAGCCTCCTGAGGTTATTTTCCTGGCACCACACTCCCAGAGCCCTTATCGTAGTCTGTCTCGTCATTGTTGGTAATCAAGCCTACTACTGTTGTGTTGTCTGCAAACTTGATGGTTGAGTTGGAGGCGTGCATGGACACGCAGTCATGGGTAGTAGTTTTGGAATTGTTAGTTAGATTACTCGTTGGTTATTACTGCATTGTCGGAACTAGAAGCACAAGCATTTCGCTACACTCGCATTAACATCTGCTAACCATGTGTATGTGACAACATTTTTGATTTGATTTGATTTGAATGTGTGAACGTTTCATCCCAAAATAAACTGGTCACATTATTTATCCTTCATTTAACTAAGTCAGTTAAGAACAAATTATTATTTTCAATGATGACCTAGGAACAGTGGATTAACTGCCTTGTTCAGGGGCAGAACAACAGATTTGTACCTTGACAGCTCAGGGATTTGAACTTGCAACCTTCTGTTGACTAGTCCAACGCTCTAACCACTAGGCTACCCTGCCACCCCAACATAACTTTCTAAGGACTGTTTGAGCAAAATGTTTCTGTGAAAAAACAGTGTGGCTAGCTCAAATGCTGACTGTTGCGTCAATCAAAACTGGACATACTAAATAACTGTTCTAATCACACGGGTTTGAGCGTACTCTGCATGGATCACTGTAGAATGATCACACCCGTTTGTTGGTATGTGTGAAAAGGTTAATGGAAGCTTCTCTAATGTCAAACATGTAAAGTTTGGTGTACAGCAGGGGAGGTCTCTAGGCCCTCTACCCTTTTATTTTTTTCCCAATGACCTGCCACTGGTATTAAACAAAGCATGTGTGTCCATGTATGCTGATGATTCAACAATATACGCATCAGCCACCACAGCTAATGAAGTCACTGAAACCCTTAACAAAGAGTTGCAGTCTGTTTTGGATTAAGCGGGCAGTAATAAACTGGTCCTGAATAGGGCTGTTGGGGTGACCATATTACCGTCACACCGGCGGTCATGAGTCATGAAGGCAGTCAAATTCCATATGACCATGTTGTCACGGGAATTAGGCTTCTCCAAGCTCTGATGCTGCTGGTCATTAGTAGCATACCAAACTTGCTAACTGCCTGGTACCCAGCACTCTATTGTCCATCTAATCACTCTGACATCAATGCAAATCTATTTAAAAATATAATGAAACACTTCATGAGAGCCCATGAGCTCATGTTGTGCATTATTTCTATAGGCTATGCAATTGCAGGAGAAAACAGAGTGATGGTCGCTAATAAAAAGAGGAGGATCCCATCAGCTTTCTATAGGCTAGGCCTACTATATTTATTTCTCAACTCTCCTAGTATTAAGCACATTGGTTATATTTACAACAGAAGTATAGCCTATTTGGCTGGCATGAAGAAAAAAACACAGGGAAAATGTCCTCCATTCGCTATTTAAATGCAAAGATGACATGTCTTTTTTCCCGCTGTCCCTGTTTCGATACTGGTGCATGATAATGGTCCATTCTAAATCAAAACAAATGTCACACATATATTGTTCAGTATATGTAAAGACAAGATTAAATCAAGAATAGTCTGATGGGTGACAATATTAGCTTATCACTTGTGAATTATATGTTATCATGATTATCATGAATGATGCCCAGCATAAGAATCAATGCGACTTGTTCGAATCATAGTCCCACACATCATGTAGCCTAGCCCATAGGCTTATATGTTTTAATAAGATTCGTATCACTAAAGTGGCCAAATAACTTCTAAAAATGAATCACATTAATCCGCTTTACAAGGGGTGTAGAGCCTAACTGGCATATATAAACAGCGCGTGAGTTTCAAGTTTGGGGAAGATCATTTTCAGCATAAAAATGCATCTTTATGATAAAAGCATTACATGCATAATTGCATTTGCGGTCACTTTTGATCATGATGTTTTCCGCTAATGGAACATTTGCGCTTATAGCCTACTACCATGTGCACATTGCTGCGCTTATAATGTTAAGAAATAGCCTAATAATTTATCAACATTTTAAGCTAAAACGTTCTTATCTGATGCGTCAGCCACTGTGCATAAAAGTATGCTATTGGTTGTATTCATTTGATCTATTGCATCCCACAACTGTCCCAGACTATGTTTGTAATATTTATTTCTCGCACAGAATAGGTTGACTTTTGTACTATGAGGGATAGTAAATTGACATAGGCTAGTGCTTTTGCTGTTTGTTAGGCCTACTCATATTATAATGCTAGGTTAATAACAATAATAGTTGGATAACAGATCAGCTCTCGGAACTCAAATGAAACTGGTATATATTTTTATTTATCACAATTTTCTTTAACCAATTTTGTTCCTTACTTTTACCCCTTCCACTTGATAAAGGTTCCAATTGAGGAAGATTATTTGATCAATTACTATATTTGAGTTTAACCACAGTATTTGAGGTATTATTTGTTTAAACTTTTCTGGTGGATTAAACTGAAATTGCAACCAACTTTCTATGGCTTGTTTAAAAAAATACCGATATTTTGGAGATGATTTTATTTTCAAATAACCGAAAGTGAGCGGTTGTAATCTGAATGAAGGGAAAAAGGCCATTCTTGAACATGCGGTGAGACATTCTTACTAATTTGTAAATAAAGCCAGTTTGTTATCTATAATTATTTATTTTCTGTGTTTAGAGGCGGAGAAACCAAAAGCCCACCGTGGCTATTTTTAGAAAATTGTCAGTCCATATGTCATGTGTAAATCCTCCATTGTATTTACCCAAGTTCTCTCTTAACTCCAGGACCACTGACATTTTTTTGTTTGTTGTTGCCTGATGCAGGACTCTAGTGCCAGAGAACAGAGACTCTCAGACTGAAAACACCTCCATTAATTTACGAAAAGATAGTCAATTTGTGCCACAGTTTAGACTACCTATAGATCAGCTTTCTAACTCCCCCTTGTGATTGTGTGGTGCAATGACAGAATGCCACCATCTACCACTAGCGGTCACGGCATAAGCTCGTAACTTTTAAAGGAAGAACCCCTGTACCTAGTCAGTTGCAAAACTGAATGCATTCAACCAAAATGTGTCTTTCGCATTTAACCCAGCCCCTCTGAATCAGAGACACTCATGGCTCATCCATCCATTGATCTATTAATTCACAGGAACTTCCTCCCGTCACTTCTCACATTACATACATGATAAATAAACATCACTTTAGCACATAGCTTCACTGCATCAGTTGGCTACACCACAAAAACACAAACATTTACAGCATAACTGCTTTGCTAAGCATCTCATCAAGACGTAATTTGTAAAAAAAAAATTATGCCTTTGTTCATGTGTACTGCAAAGTTGTGGTGAATAGGTTTCTAACTATTGCATTGTAAATGAGTAGAGCTGTCAGTGAGTGTTTGTGAGTGTGGAGAAGCAATAGATAAACTGGTTCCAGTTCAGTTGGATGTCTTCATACATTAATTTGACCCCTTTAAGACGTTGTTATACCTGAAACGCCAAACTGACACGCACGCACGCACACACAAAAAAACACTGACAGCTCTACTGATTTACAATGTAATAGTTAGAAACCTATTCAGCACAACAGATGAACAAAGTATTTTATTTTTTTGCCTTTAGTCAGTCCTTATCAGCATGGGAGTGTAGATGAGACATGCTGATTACCTACCTCAAGGTGTGTAAACTACTCCAGATAAAAGTGGAAGAGTTCCCACGACTACAGGTGACTGATGGACAGAGTAATTTAATGTACCAGGCCAGTTTACGAAGGGCTCCTACCTCTCTGTGTCTGAGTTGGAAGCTCTTCCCCTCGTGGTAACAGTTGTAGGTCCTGAGCAGAGACAAGATGTCTGACCTGAATATCAACACAACACCAGAGAGACAGGCAGGGTTAATATAGGTATTGATGCATTCCACTCGTGGTACATTAACATTGGATAAGTAACAAGCTCTGTATACGTTACTTCATTCAAAAAAATATTACACATGACTACAGACATGTGGTCCTACGTAATCTGAGGTCATATGCAGGACAGACACACAGCTGGACTCACTTTGGGATAAACTTCTCCTCATCCAGCTTCACATAGTCAGCCATTCTGAGATACACTCATACAGCTAGGAGAGAGAGAGAGAGATTTATGTTAACAAAACAACCCAATAATTTGTGTTGGGACGTAACCAGATCTTTCTGTTCTATAGAGATGCTGTAGGGGGAAAAGTATACACGCTGTACAATATACACACTGTAATAACATGAATGTAGTTACTAACATTTTCAGAAACATAGACTCAATTCCAGAGCACATTCAGTAGTAACGTGTTGAATATGAATTACACTAATACTTTCATCTGTACAATCTACAGACTAAAAGTGTATTACAGGAGACCGGAGGCAACACTCCTTCCACTTTTCGTGCTACATTTCAAGATGGTCATGGTATGGAACTTAGAAACTTATTTTTCTATTTTCCCAGGGAAGTACCTAGCTCTCAAAAATAGGGAATAGTTGCATGTAAATACCTGTCTGGACTAAAGCATGTATTGTGGTGGGGGTGTGTGCTTATGTGCGTGTGCGTGAGCGAGCGCGAGAGCGAGAGCATGAGAAAGAGAGCCGAGCTAGCACATTTGGTTCCTTGGCAGTTGTTAAACGTTCTCAGAATGTACATTTTTAGGTTGCAGGGAGTTTCTGAGAACGTTTTACTATGGTTCCCTGAATGTTTTCCTGGGAGGTTTTATTAACATTCCGAGAATGGGAATTATAGGTTATTTGAAGGTAATTCATTAACATTCTGAGAACATTCTCTAAATCTTGTGAATGTTTTGAATTAAATGTTTAGGTTATTTGGATGTTTTTTAACAACTTCCTTAAAACGTTCACTGGATGTTTCAATAAGACTTTTATTAACTCTGCTAGTTTAGCTGTTTTAATTTCCAAGCACAGATAAAACATATGGAAATGAATTTGCTTAGGCATTAGTCATGCAAACACATTTCCTTTTAATTGTGTGTCATGTTGTGTGTGTAGGTGGCAGGGAAGTCATGTGCAGGAAAATCAAACTTGGTATAATGGAGTAGTTTAATCGCGTAAAAACAAAACTCCAAAACCGAAGTACATAATAAAAATAGACATGGGTACAAGAACCCGTTGCACACCAATCATTAAAACACGAGCTTAACAATATACATTCTCTGACCGCCGAGCACGGCCCGAACAAGGAGAGGCTTCGACTTCGGCAGAAGTCATGACAGTACCCCCCGACGTCTCGAATTCAGGATGGATCGAACGGAGTACGCCGGGACCCCCTCAATGTCCAGAGGGGGCGGAGGAACCTCCCGTACCTCAGCCACCACCGGCCTGAGAAGAGACACATGGAACGAAGGCTTAATATGGGAAACGGGGGGAAGCTGTAACCTATAACATACCTCGTTCACTCTCCTCAGGACTTTAAATGGCCCCACAAACCGTGGACCCAGCTTCCGGAAGGGCAGGCGTAGGGGCAGGTTTCGGGTTGAGAGCCAGACCCTATCCCCCGGTGCGAACACCGGGGCCTCACTACGGTGACGGTCTGCGCCAACTTTCTGGCGCAGTACGACTCGCTGAAGGTGGACGTGGGCGGCGTCCCATGTTTCCTCTGCACGCCGGTACCAGTCGGCCACCGCAGGAGCCTCTGTCTGACTCTGATGCCAAGGAGCCAGAACCGGCTGATACCCCGATACACACTGAAATGGAGAAAGGTTAGTGGAGGAGTGGCGTAGTGAGTTCTGGGCCATCTCTGCCCAGGGCCCACTCCCGCGGCTGGTCCTGGCAATAAGACCTCAGAAACCTACCCACATCCTGGTTAACTCTCTCTACCTGCCAGTTACTCCCGGGGTGAAAACCTGAGGTAAGGCTGACCGAGGCCCCCAGACGTTCCATGAATGCCTTCCAAACCCTTGACGTGAATTGTAGCTTGTCATCACCCCAATCAGACACTATATCCTCAGGCACCCCGTAGTGCCGGAAGACGTGTGTAAACAGGGCCTCCGCAGTTTGTAGGGAGACTGGGCAAAGGGAGGAGATGACAGGACTTAGAAAAACAATCCACAATGACCAGGATCGTGGTGTTACCCTGTGAAGGTAGGAGATCGGTTATAAAATCCACCGACAGGTGCGACCACGGCCGTTGTGGAACGGGTAAGGGTTGTAGATTACCTCTGGGCAGGTATCTAGGAGCCTTGCACTGGGCGCACACTGAGCAGGAGGAACATAAACCCTCAGGTCCTTAGCTAAAGTGGGCCACCAGTACCTCCCATTAAGACAGCGCACCGTCCGACCGATCCCAGGATGACCAGAGGAGGGTGACGTGTGGGCCCAATAGATCAGCCGATCGCGGACAGCAGACAAAACGTACAGACACCCCGCTGGACACTGAGGGGGAATGGGCTCTGTACGTGACACCCGCTCAATGTCCGCGTCCAGCTCCCACACTACCGGCGCCACCAAACAAGAGGCTGGGAGTATGGGAGTGGTATCCATGGACCACTCCTCTATGTCATACAGCCAAGACAATGCGTCTGCATTAACGTTCTGGGAGCCTGCTCTGTAAGAGAGAGTAAACCCCAAACGGGTGAAAAACATGGCCCACCTTGCCTGGCGAGGATTCATTCTCCTTGCCGCCCGGATGTACTCCAGATTGCGGTGGTCAGTCCAGATGAGAAAGGGGTGTTTAGCCCCCTCAAGCCAATGTCTCCTTAGCCCCCTCAAGCCAAAGACACCTTCAAAGTCTTAATGACAGCTAACAGCTCCCAGTCCCCCACATCATAGTTTCGCTCAGCCGGGCTGAGCTTCTTAGAGAGTTTCGGTGGCGTAGCCGAGCGCTGAGAGAGCACAGCTCCTATCCCAGCCTTGGAAGCGTCCACCTCCACTATGAAAGCCAAAGAGGGATCCGGATGGGCCAACACAGGAGCCGAGGTAAACAGAGCCTTCAGGTGCCTAAAAGCCCCGTCTGCCTCAGCTGACCACTGCAAGCACACCAGGTCCCCCTTCAGCAGTGAGGTAATGGGAGCAGCTACCTGACCAAAACCCCTGATAAACCTCCAGTAGTAGTTGGCAAACCCTAAGAATCGCTGCACCTCCTTCACCGTGGTGGGAGTCGGCCAATTACGCACGGCTGTAATGCGATCACTCTCCATCTCCACTCCTGACGTGGAAATGCGATGCCCTAGGAAGGAGACGGACTGTTGGAAGAATAGGCATTTCTCAGCCTCGACGTGCAGGTCATGCTCCAACAGGCGACCAAGCACTTTGCGCACCAGTGACACATGCTCGGTGCGTGTAGCGGAGTATATCAGAATGTCATCAATATACACCACTACACCCTGCCCGTGCAGGTCCCTGAAAATCTCGTCTTCAAAGGATTGGAAGACTGATGGAGCATTCATCAACCCGTACGGCATGACTAGGTACTCATAATGCCCTGAGGTGGTACTAAATGCCGTCTTCCACTCGTCTCCCTCTCAGATACGCACCAGGTTGTACGCACTCCTGAGATCCAGTTTAGTGAAGAAGCGCACCCCGTGTATTGACTCAATTGCCGTGGCAATAAGAGGTAGCGGGGTAACTGTACCTCACCGTGATTTGATTTAGAACTCAATAATCAATGCACGGGCGCAGACCTCCATCCCTCTTCTTCACAAAAAAGACTAAGGCATTTGTGAAAATTCTAAAGCAAGATAGAGTGGGAAAGCGACCTTGCGTTTGGACAATTAAGAGACACTGCAGTAAATAAAACTGAATAAAAACATCTGTCTTGTCCGAGACCGGAGTCTACACAGACAGGTGCACTATAGCCAATCAGAACTATAGTAGTTCTTTAGTCACGACTTCCGCTGAAGTTGGTTCCTCTCCTTATTCGGGCAGTGTTCTGTGCTTGTAATCACCGGCTTGCTAGCTGCCACCGATCCATGTTTCTGTTTTCCATTTGTTATGTCTTGAGTGTACACACCTGGTTCCCATTTAGTTATTATTATTTCCCTATTTAACCCTCTGATTCGCATTATGTGTTGTGTGTGATTGTTCCTGTTATGTGTTAGTCTTGTGTGCTAGGGTTTGTATTTCCCTACGTGGATACTTTGTACCGTTTATTTTTTTTAGTAAAGTACGTTATTTTCACTCAGTTCTGTTTCCTGCGCTTGACTCCGTCCTCACCTATACACCACTGACGCTGACAGAATCACGCACCTCATTATGGAGTCAGCAGGTACACCCAGTCCTCCAGTACCAGTGTAGGAACAAGTCCAGCAGCATGCGACGATGCTTCAACATCTTGGCACAGCTATGGATTGCATGCTGCTCAACATGGAACGATGGGAAAGAGGGGGTTTTCCTATAACCTTATCAACTTCTCTCCAACTAACACCACAACCCACACCACTGTCCACCCCTTCGTCATCTGGACCCAGTGGGATTTGGCTCTCGCTCCTGAGCGCATATGATGGGACAGCTGCCGGGTGGAACTCTACCTGGCGACCGTTCACCCGGATACCTCGGGATATGAGAGCGTGTTCGCCTTCATCTCCTGTCTGTCTGGGAAGGCGCTTGAGTGGGCCAACGCTGAATGGGGAAGTATCGATGCAGCGTTGTTCGGCTGAGGATGAGGATTTCACGCTTGGTCCATATCAGACAGGGGATGGGGAGCGCACAGGAATTCTCACTGGACTTCAAGACCCTGGCTGCCAGCGCAGGATGGAATGAGAGGGCCCTGATCGACCATTACAGATGTAGTCTACGTGAAGATGTTCGCCGGGAGCTGGCCTGCACGGATATCATCCTTACCCTCAACCAGCTGGTGGATTTATCCATCTGGCTGGATAACATGTTGGCCACCCGCGGACGTCCGGATTGGGGTCCGTCCATTCCATCCCACAACACCTCCGTAGATACACCTATGGAGCTCGGAGGTGCTGCTCTAAGGGTGACCGGAGGGGGGGGGGGGCTGTCTCCTGCACTACCTGTGGCTACAGAGGACACACAGCTGGTCGGTGCTGGAGAGGTTTCCCAGGAAGTCGAGACGGCAGGCAGGGCACTCACCCAACCCACCCAGAGCCTCCTGTTGCGCACATGTTTATATCTATAGAATTTCCTTAGTTTTCCCCGCATTCCCAGTATAAGGTGCTAGTTGATTCAGGTGCAGCTGGGAACTTTATTGACCATTCATTTGCACTTAGTTTAGGGATCCCTATTGTTCCTGTTGATGTGCCTTTCCCTGTACATGCCTTAGATAGTCGTAATTTAGGGTTGGGTCTGATTAGGGAGGTCACGGCTCCACTATGTATGATAACGCATGGGGGTCATGAGGAAGGGATTAGTCTATTCCTGATCGATTCTCCTGCGTTTCCTGTCGTGTTGAGGTTTCCCTGGTTGGCCCACCATGACCCCACTATTTCGTGGCAAGAGAGGGCTCTCAAGGGATGGTCACATCAGAGTTCAGGGAGGTGTATAGGTGTTTCCATTTGTGCAACTATGGTGGAAAGTCCAAACCAGGTCTCCACCATGCACATCCCCCCTGAATATGCCGATTTGGCTCTCACGACTCAACTACCACCCCATCGACGGGGGGATTGTGCGATAAATCTCCAGGTAGACGTAGCACTTCCCAGGAGTCACGTGTATCGTGAGTCACAGGAGGAGACGGCGGCTATGGAAACATATGTCACCGAATCTCTGGAACAGGGATACATTCCGCCTTCCACTTCACCTACCTCCTCGAGTTTCTTTTTTTTGTGAAGAAGAAGGACGGTGGTTTACGCCCGTGCATTGACTATAGGGGTTTAAATCAGATCACAGTGAAGTGTAGTTACCCTCTGCCTCTCATAGCCAGTGTGACCGAGTCATTGCATGGGGCGCACTTCTTCACCAAATTGGATCTCAGGAGTGCTTACAACCTGGTGCGTATCCGGGCGGGGGATGAGTGGAAGATGGCATTTAGTACCACCTCTGGGCACTATGAGTACCTCGTCATGCCGTACGGGTTGATGAATGCTCCATCTGCCTTCCAATCCTTTGTAGACAAGATTTTCAGGGACCTGCACGGGCAGGGTGTAGTGGTGTATATAGACGACATTCTAATATACTCCGCTACATGCGCCGAGCATGTGTCTCTGGTGCGCAAGGTGCTTGGTCGACTGTTGGAGCATGACATGTACGTTAAGGCTGTCCGAGTCAGGGGTAGAGATGGAGAATGACCGCATTTCAGCCGTGCGTAATTGGCCGACTCCAACCATGGTAAAGGAGGTGCAGCGGTTCTTAGGGTTTGCCAACTACTACTAGAGGTTTATCCGGGGCTTCGGTCAGGTAGCGGCTCCCATTACCTCACTGCTGAAGGGGGGACCGGTGCGACTGCAGTGGTCAGCTGGGGCGAACAGAGCTTTTTGTCAACTGAAGGCTCTGTTCACCTCGGCTCCTGTGTTGGCTCACCCTGATCCCTCCTTAGCGTTCATAGTTGAGGTGGACGTATCCGAGGCTGGGATAGGAGCTGTGCTATCTCAGCGCTCGGGTACACCACCAAAACTCTGCCCCTGTGCGTTCTTTTCGAAGAAGCTCAGCCTGGCGGAGCAAAACTATGACGTGGGGGACCAGGAGCTGTTGGCTGTTGTCGGGGCTCTGAAAGCGTGGAGGCATTGGCTTGAGGGGGCTCCACACCCTTTTCTCATTTTGACTGACCACCGCAATCTGGAGTACATCCGAGCGGCGAGGAGAATGAATCCTCGCCAGGCAAGGTGGGCCATGTTTTTCACCCGTTTGTGTTCACTCTATCATACAGACCAGGTTCCCAGAACGCTAAGGCAGACGCACTGTCTCGGATGTATGACACAGAGGAGCGGTCCACGGATCCTACTCCCATACTTCCGGCTTCTTGTCTGGTGGCACCGGTGGTATGGGAGGTTGACATGGACATTGAGCGGGCGTTACGTGCGGAGCACACTCCCACCCAGTGACCAGTTGGACGTAGGTACGTTCCGTCTGATGTTTGTGATCAATTGATTTGTTGGGCTCATACGTCACCTTCCTCTGGTCATCCTGGCATCGGGCAGACAGTGCGCTGTCTTAATGGGAAGTACTGGTGGCCCACTTTAGCTAAGGACGTGAGGGTGTATGTTTCCTCCTGCTCGGTGTGCACCCAGTGCAAGGCACCTACACACCTACCCCGGGGGAAATTACAACCCCTACCCGTTCCACAACGGCCGTGGTCCCACCTATCGGTGGATTTTGTGATGGATCTTTCTCCATCACAAGGGAACACCACGATTCTGGTTGTTGTGGATCGGTTTTCTAAGTCCTGATGTCTCATTGCTTTGCCCGGTCTCCCTACGGCCCTACAGACTGCGGAGGCCCTTTTTACACACGTCTTCCGGCACTACGGGGTGCCTGAGGATATAGTGTCTGATCAGGGTTCCCAGTTCACATCAAGGGTCTGGAGGGCGTTCATGGAACGTCTGGGGGTCTTGGTCAGCCTGACCTCAGGGTTTCACCCCGAAAGTAATGGGAAGGTGGAGAGAGTTAACCCGGATGTGGGTAGGTTTCTGCGGTCTTATTGCCAGGACCGGCCGGGGGAGTGGTCGACTTTCATCCCCTGGGCAGAGATGGCCCAAAACTCTCTCCACCACTCCTCCACCAACCTGTCTCCATTTCAGTGTGTACTAGGTTATCAGTCGGTACTGGCACCGTGGCATCAGAGCCAGATCGAGGCACCTGCGGCGGATGACTGTTTTCGGAGCTCGGAGGGGACCTGGGACGCTGCCCATGTATGTCTGCAACGGGCCATCAGGAGACAGAAGGCGAGCGCCGACCGCCACCGCAGTGAGGATCTGGTGTATCCACCGGGAGACCGGGTCTGGCTCTCGACCCGAAACCTGCCCCTTCGCCTGCCCTGCCGGAAGTTGGGTCCGCGGGTGGTCCGGCCATTTAAAGTCCTGAGGAGACTGAACGAGGTATGTTATAGGTTACAGCTCCCCCTGATTATCGTATTAACCCCTCGCTCCATGTGTCTCTCCTCAGGCCGGTGGTGGCTGGTCCACTCCAGCAGTCTGAGGTGTGGGAGGTTCCTCCGCCTCCTCTGGACATCGAGGGGGCCCCGGCGTATACTGTGTGAGCCATCCTGGACTCAAGGCGTCGGGTGAGAGGCCTTCAGTACCTCGTGGAGTGGGAGGGGTACGGTCCGGAGGAGAGATGCTGGGTGCCGGTAGAGGACATACTGGGCCCTTCCTTACTACAGGAATTTCATTGTCTCCACCCAGATCGCCCTGCGCCTCGTCCTTCGGGTCATCCCCGTGGCCGGTGTCGGCGCGCTGCTGGAGCCGCGCGTCGGGGGGAGGGGGGGGGGTTGTGCGTGATTGTTCCTGTTTTGTGTTAGTCTTGTGTGTTAGGGTTTGTATCCCTATGTGGATATTTTGTACTGTTTTTTTCCCCCGGGTAAAGTACGTTATTTTTACTCAGTTCTGTTTCCTGCGCTTGAGTCCGTCGTCACCTATACACCACTGACGCTGACACCTTTATACAAACAAGCCATTTGCCACACGGGCCTGCCATCATTCAATTTTAACTGGACTGGCAGTTGCAAGCGCAACTTTAGAGTATTACAACGCATTCGCCAAAAGCCACAAAATACACCTAAATGGATTTCAAACAAGTAAACGCCATGGGAGTCCTCTTACATTTGGGAACTTTACAGTTTGATTGTTCAAACAACCAGGAAAAGGTAGGTTCTCTCTCCCTCAGCTATGCACATAAACAACTAATGCTAGCCAGAGCAAGATGAGCTAAAAAAATCGAACAAAGGCACATTAGATAAACCCTCTCAAACTTTTTCGGCTAGTTGGCCATCAAAATTGCACTCATACACGATGTGGAATTGTAGCCTCCTCGTCCTTCTGCAGCTTGCCTGCCAGTGCATGCTTGTCCAAACCAAGCACCCAAGCTAACTGGCTAGCTTGCTAGCTAACTTCTTCCAAACACAAATAAGAGAACACCTCACTCTGACCGTTTTACTCGCCGTATCAGAGCTGGTTAGACTGTTTACATGTTATCTAGAGCATTCTTGACTAGCTATTACTTTTTGTGTCTGTTTACTGTTTATTTATTTACTTCATATATTCATCAGTTGCTCTGCACACCGGCACACTCAGCCGAGAGTGCTCTGAAATCGGAGTAGATAGCCAGAGTTAATTTGCGAACGCAAGAGAAATGCTAACTGAATAATAGTCATTCAAGTTCTTGCTAGATAACCAAATGACACCTGCATCTCTAGCTGTGTTTAGCCACTGAAAGTGTTCAGCGAAATAACAACAATGTCAAATACAGGTTGTTTAGTCAAATAACTAACATCTAATCACATTAACCATTACTCTCTTGCGGGAATTCCACCAACGGTCCATATGTAGCCCAACCAACGATGTTGAGTCAAAAATAATCTATTTTTAAAACCTGTTATGAAGTTGGTTTTGTAGCAAAATAAACTGGGAATTTTATAGTTTTGACTGATATTACGATTGTCTGTCTTATTATGTCCGAGTTCATGGACTGCTTATCCTTTAACATCATGCTGTGTGTGGCTGCTGTCTTTCCATCAGCCCTATGCAGTTGTGTAGTGGTGCCTGGAGAAGTGGGTATACTCAAATTTAGCCAAAAAAGTTCCCAAACGGCCCATCCAGCAAAGGAATGGCACCATGTGTGAAAAAATTCTAGGTTTTTTAAATGAGTTTTCCTATACATTTTTCACATTTTCACTCTCAAAATCACACCTTTAATGGTAAAAGTCCACAACAATGCTTAAACCACATCAATCTGATTGGGAGGGCCTGTCAGGGCCAGGCTCCCCAGTGGGTGGGACCCTTTCCACCCAGGCCCATCCCTGTCTATGCCCCTGATGCAAACAGTGCATGAGGACAATTGCACATCAGAAATAGCCTAACCAACAGTTCGGACAAAAAAATGTCAATACCTGGTTTGCATACCCATTGTTACCTTTGTTACTGGTAAATATCATACATTTAAACATATTTCCTACCCTACAGGCTACTGGTGTCATTCTTCTGTGAGCTGCTCCATGCCAAAACCAGTTGAGAGCTGCACACTCTTGCTGCCTACAGATGATATCCCTTCAAGCGGGATGGCACCGACAGAGAGGGCAGCTAGTGCTTCTAGCTCCTAAGCAACTTTGCAATATTTATTTTATTTTTGTGTGTTTTTTCTTACATTATTAGCCCAGGAATTTTGTTGTGTTATTACATACAGCCAGAAATAACTGTTAGATATCAGAGCGGTGGTAGCCCACCAGCATTACGACCAGGAATATGACTTTCCCGAACTGATTCCAGAGGCTGATCCAAAACAGCACCCGTGGAGAAGAGGTATTTGGAGTGGACCTTTAGTCCGCCTCAGGAGGCTCGCACACCATCCACCGCTTTTGAGTATATTACTCGCTAATGTTCAGTCTCTGGATAATAAAGTAGACGAGCTCAGGGCGATAATCTCCTTCCAGAGAGACATCAGGGACTGTAACATACTTTGTTTCACGGAAACATGGCTCTCTCGGGATATACTGTCTTCGTCCATACAGCCATTTGGGTTCTCAGTACATTGCGCAGACAGGAATTAAGAAGAAAGGCCGGGGTGTATGTTTCATGATTAACTACTCATGGTGTGATTGTGATAACATACAGAAACTCCAGTCCTTTTGTTCACCTGACCTAGAATACCTCACAATCAAATGTATTACCTCCAAATAGAATTTTCTTCTGTTATAGTCACAGCTGTGTATATTCCACCTCACAACAAAATCATTATTTATAAGTTAATGGCTAGCCAATTACAGAAAATATCTTATGGTTGTGAGTGTGGTGAAATAAAAGCAGGGCATTCTACCGGAGAATTTTAGAACTTGGACACTGTCTTGTTGGCCTAACGTTATATCCTAATTTGACTTTGGTGCAGGTTCTTCACATTACCGTCTCTGATAAAAACACATACACTGGACCAAAATGTATTTGTCACATGCACAGGATACAGAAGGTGTAGTGAAATGTTTACTTGCACAGTGGAGTCTTTGACATATAGCTAGCTTAACTTGAAGTGAAAATGACTTTCTGACAAAATTAGAAATGTGTAATATCTGAAAATGTAGCTAGCTAGACTATCTTACATGGATGGACGCTTCTACTTCTGTCACGGATTCTATGGTTGCCCTTAGTTTGAAGATGTAATCCAGAGCCTTCTGTGTGTTCTCTTTTTGACTCCCTCTGCACATTTCCAATCAAATGGCAGATTTTTTCTCCATCTCCTTAATTATGATACTTTAATTCCATTTTGCATTCCACTGAATTCCAAACTCGGTCCTCAAGAAAGTGGAGAGCAACAGTTTTGCAGTTGAACTATGTGATATCTTTCAAAAAAGCTGCATTAGAAAGGATGACCTACACGTACTGACCAGCTCATGTTATAGACAGAAGAGTGCTACATGGCAGACCAATCCAAACTAATCTCTAGGCTTGTCAAGCCCATCCATTATCTCAGAAAATCATGGCTAGCGGGAAGGTTGCTGACTTTTTCCGTGGCTATACAATTAGGCTCTTAAATTAACAATTGTATTTGTACTTACAGATGGCATACACGTTTGTTATGAAGGCACATTAATATTCACATGTTTCAGAAGACATTTCTGCAAATTGAGAAATCAAGAAATCATTTTACTAAACTGAATAAAAATACGAAACTACACTATGAAACAAAGATAAATGACAAAGAATGACAGGCAAGCACAGCTCCACCATTCATTGAATCAGATGGCTCATTCATCACAAAACTCACTGATATTGCCAACTACTTTAATTATTTTTTTCATTTGCTAGATTGGCAAATTTAGGTATGACATGCCAGCAACAAACACTGAAACTACACATCCAAGTATATCTGACCAAATTATGAAAGACAAGCATTGCAATTTTGAATTCTGTAAAGTGAGTGTGGAAGAGGTGAAAAAATAGTTGATAATGACAAGCCACCAGGGTCTGACAACTTGGATGGAAAATTAATTTGGATAATAGCGGATGATTTTGCCACTCTTATTTGCCATATCTTCAAATTAAGCCTGCTAGAAAGTGTGTGCCCCCAGGCCTGGAGGGTTACAAAAGTCATTCCGGTAGTAAAGCCCTCTTTACTGGCTCAAATAGTTGACCAATCAGCCAATCCTTAGTAAACTTTTGGAAAAAATTGTGTTTGACCAGATACAATACAGTAAACAAATTGACAACAGACTTTCAGCATGCTTATTGTGAAGGACATTCAGTAAAGCCAGGATGTCTATGTATGCGGATGACTCAACACTATACACGTCAGCTACTACTGCAACTAAAATGATTGCAACACTTAACAAAGAGCTGCAATCCGTTTCAGAATGGATGGCAAGGAATAAGTTAGTCCTAAATATTTCAAAAACTAAAAGCATTGTATTTGGGACAAATCATTCACTAATGATTTGTCCCAAATAAATATTGTCCCAAAACTAAATATTGCAATGAATAATGTGGAGATTGAACAAGTTGAGGTGACTAAACTGCTTGGAGTAACCCTGGATTGTAAACTGTCATGGTCAAAACATATGAATACAACATTAGCTAAGATGGGGAGAAGTCTGCTCTGCCTTCTTAAAAGCGCTATCAACAAGGCAGGTCCTACAGGCCATAGTTTTGTCGCACCCGGACTACTGTTCAGTCGTGTGGTCAGGTGCCACAAAGAGGGACTTAGGGAAATTGCAATTGGCTCAGAACAGGGCAACACGGCTGGCCCTTGGATGTACACAGAGAGCTAACATTAATAATATGCATGTCAATCTCTCCTGGCTCAAAGTTGAGAAGAGATTGACTTCACCACTACTTGTATTTGTGAGAGGTATTGACATGTTGAATGCACCGAGCTGTCTCTTTGAACTACTGGCACACAGCTCGGATACCCATGCATACCCCACAAGACATGCCACCAGAGGTCTCTTCACAGTCCCCAAGTCCATGACTACATGAAACTCTATTCCACATCAAGTAACTCATGCAAGCAGTGAAATTTGATAAAAGAAACAGATAAAAAATACACTTCATGGAACAGTGGGGACTGTGAAGAGACACAAACACAGGCACAGACACCTGCATCGTTGAGAAGCTAAGTTATTGAAATGACATGGAGCTGTAGGCCTAACAGCCCTGCTTGCTGTAGCTTTTTTAACATAAGTTACTTATTAGCATAAAGGCTTACTTCAATATATCAATCAATCATTCATTTGTGCATGTCATCACACAGCATACAAGTCATCCATGTCTTTAAATACAGTCAAGCATTTTAGTTATAAAACTAAATAACAAAGGGAGCCTTGAATAATTAAACAATGAATAAACCTAAATGTGTCGGCTAAAGTGATTGAATTCACAAATGCATTTGACTGTTTTTAATATTGGCTGTACTTGAGACTTTAAAACCTTTTTAATTTATTTTTTATAACAGACTATATGGGATTGATTATAATTTGTTTGTAAATAATTATTGTATTTATTGTGCTGTTTACACTGTTAGAAATGTAGCTTAATTCAAATGATTAATATTATGGTGTTTCTATTCCAAGGAAAACAAAAATGCATTTTACAGTAGCCTATGTAGGCCCAAGGGTTTCCGTTAGGAAAATATCTGCACTGTACAACGTGACCGGTCGGGAGTAGGCCTAATCGACTGAGAGTGAAGAGCAAAATAATCCTAACATTTCCATATCCTAATTGTAGGCTAACCAATACCCAAACAGAGATTCAGTGAATATAAAATCAGATTGATTTATGAAGACCAGTCAACATGGCTGGTCTCAAAGCAGAGAGAAACGGTGCTGAAATCGTTAACCACATGTGGGTAGTCTATTGCTTCAAATCCTATTACAACAATTGGATGACTTTGGGTGTTTTCAGTAAGCAACAATTGCCTTCAATTGCATTAGCCTACTTTATTTCAAATATTTCTGTCATTCAGTGATATTTATTCCCATAGTAATTTGTTATGGATCCATCAAGATGTGGTTAGACAACAGTGCATGTGGTGGGCTATGCAAAGAGATGGGAGAAGTAGCATGCCTTGCAAACATCTGCTTTTCTTCATCCTCATCATTCAATTGAATTTCAATTCAATTGTAATACATTTTGTCACTCCAGTTCAACAACTACAAATCACTTTTGCATGTGCTCCAAAGGGATAACTTGAAATAACATGATATAGGTTAATTAAATAATCGAAAGGAACATTTTCATTATTTATTAGTCTAGTGGATAATTATTTTTAGCATATAATGTGAATTAGGCCCCATGTAAAATCATTGACAAAACCGCGAGATATACTGTTTCATGACCAGCAGGTGCTGTTAGATTACAATATAATTGATCTGCTAGTTTGGAACAGTGTAAACAATACTACAAAAGTAGAAGTAATACCAGAAAGTCTGTTCTAATGAATAAAAAATATAAGGACTTTAGTACAGCATAGGAAAGTTTAAAAACAGCTGGATTTGCGAAATTGCTTTGTCCAACATTTTGCGGTGGCATGAGGCTTGGTGATCATAGAATCAGTAGGATATTATTAAACAAACAGTCAAATAGGCCACAGAAGCAGGAATAGTATAGGGCTAAGTGACTCACTCATTCCTGGCTTTCATTCAAAGTTATAATGCAGGGTTCAAGACATATTCTGATTGTCTTTATGTAACAGTATAACTTTAGACCGTCCCCTCGCCCATACCCGGGCGTGAACCAGGGACCCTCTGCACACATCAACACCAGTCACCCACGAAGCATCGTTACCCATCGCTCCACAAAAGCCACGGCCCTTGCAGAGCAAGGGGAACTACTACTTCAAGGTCTCAGAGCAAGTGACGTCACCAATTGAAACGCTATTTAGCGCGCACCACCGCTAACTAAGCTAGCCGTTTCACATCCGTTACATTTAGCATGCAGTCTCTCCTCTCGCTACAGCCAATTTTGTTTTAATTATTATGTGGATTATAATAGATTTATATAATTGTAGGGGTTGATGCATTTTTCGTCACAGCAAATCTGGTCTGTGATATTGAGTTACAAATGTAAAACTTTAGAGTAGTTAAGCATCGACATTGCAAGTTCGCCCTTTTTTGGCCATTAGGCTACACTTCACAATATGACAGAACTCTGATTGAACGCAGCATCTATCCGTAGTCTAAACTGTGGCACAAATTGGGGGATTTTTCACACCTAGCCGAGCTATTAGACTATCATCTTGTAAATTAATGGAGATTTGAATGTTTCAGTCAGTCTCTCTCCTATCGCACTAGAGTCCTGCATCAGGCAAAATAAATCAGCTGGCGGGTCGTCCCGGAATTGAGAAAGAACTTGGGTAAATACAAACACCCATCCTCAACCCAAATTAGATGGTTTGGGATGAGTTGGACCACAGAGTGAAGGAAAAGCAGCCAACAAGTGCTCAACATTTGTGGGAATTCCTTCAAGTCTGTTGGAAAAGCATTCCAGGTGAAGCTGGTTGAGAGAATGCCAAGAGTGTGCAACGCTGTCATCAAGGCAAAGGGTGGCTACTTTGAAGAATCTAAAATCTAAAATATATTTGGATTTGTTTAACTCTTTTTTGCTTCCTACATGATTCCATAAAATGTACAAAAATATTTATATATATTTTCCTTCACTATTTTCCCCTCACCCTACCACCCCTCACCTCATTGGAGTTAGCCATTGGACACTTAGGATTCATCTTTCAGCTTATACATACTCATATATACTTTCGCTGAAAGGGAGAAAGGGAAATTCCAGTAAGCGTGTGAATGCTTGGAAACCCCAGATACGGGCTTTAGGGGGCGGAGTGTGTGGATACATAACAGAGGCTCAGGCAGCTCTACTGTTCACTTCAGCTCTCAGTTGAAATATGAATTCTGTCCTGTCTGTCTACCTGCTGGCGAGTCTGTCACTTTACTGCCTACTCCTTACAGGTAATAATAACCTTACACACACGGACAGGCGCACACAGGTTGGGTTAAAGTTTGTATAAGCAACATTGTGATTGTGAGTCAGTCTGTCTGTCGGTCTGTACTCTGTGGGCTGAATAGTAACTAGAGATCTGTGCCCTCAAACTCTAATCTGTTTTTCTGGAATATTATTTTCCCACGTGGTGTAATGAGAGTTAAACTGTGTGTGACATGATGACGTGAGGAATTTCACCTGAATCACCATTTGCTGTTTCTGTGCCCGTCTCTACAGTGGGTAAAGGTGAGGGGCAGTTTGTTCCAGGGAGGTGTGAGTGTTATGACACAAAGATAACTGTCAGAGGACCACTGTCTGACCTCAAAGTCACACTCAAAGGCCTCACCTGCAACACTGACCAAATCATGTAAGTATCAGACCACACATGCACACACAACGGCCCACACCCAGACATACAGACATGTGCACGCACACAGACAAGCTATAGTATAGTAAAAGGTTTTTAACCTCAAAGCTATTTAAAGTAACTACCCACTAGGCACACACTGGTTGAATCAACATTGTTTCCACGGCATTTCAATAAAATTACCTTGAACCAACGTGGAATAGATGTTGAATTAATGTCTGTGCCCAGTGGGTATGAGTGTATGTGTGTGATAAAGCATGTGTTTCCTCCTCGTGTTGTGTCATGACAGTGTGTGTGTAATGATTATCTGTGTCCCTGTGTTTGTGTGTGTGTTAACTGTGTCTCTCTCTCTCTGTGTTGTAGAGTGGTAATGAAGAGGACCAGTGAGCCTGTGTGTGTGAATCCAATGGGACAACTGGGAAAACAGCTACTGCGCTGCTGGAAGAAGTAAGAGACATTTTAACACCCAGTACTTGATTTACTTCACTTTACTTCCCAGTTAGCACATTTGGTTCCTTGGAAGTTGTGTGAACGTAAGCTTTTGGTTTCCCATTGTTTCTGGGAACAAAAGCCATACAGTACGTTTCCTGACCGGTAAAACTGAAACGTTCTGAGAACGGAACAGAAAATATTACCTGTTCTGGTAACTTACATTTTAAGGTTGCAGGAAGGTTCTGAGAACGTTTTATTATGTTTCCTTGGCTGTTTTCCTGAGAGGTTTTATTAACATTCTGAGAACAGAAATGATAGGTTATTTGAAGGATTTTGAATAACTTCCTTAACATTTTTATTGAATGTTTCAATAAGACTTTTACTAACACTTGACAGAGTTTTGTTGACGCTGAGAATGGAATGGATATGTTTTTAAATAACATTCTTTAACATTCTTTAAAAAATAACATTTTTCGAACCCTACTAATGCTTTCTTGTGTTTTTTTTACGGAAGGTTTTCTTAATGTTCTGAGAACATGACTTTAAATAGAACAGTGAGGAAACCCTGCAGAAAACATCATGCTGAACTACTGAAATTCCCACAGAAGCACGTTGTCTCTTAACATTCTCTGAACTATTTGAGAACATTCCCTATGTCAAACCAGTTGGAGAACGATCCTAGAACATTACCCCAAATTGTAAATGTAACCATGTTTGAACTTTTTGTTCTGTTAAAGTAATGAAATACCAAGAAAATAATGTGCTGAGAATGTTACAAAGCCAAGCAAGTATCCTGCACCATTCCCAGAAAGGTGTGGGAAGTTTGTATGGAAAATAACCACAGGCAACGACGCGCTCAGTCTCACCAAGACCTAAGAAACATATGGTTTTCAGAACGTTATGTGCTAGCTGGGTTCACTTCAGCATTTGTTACTATTCTTTTCAGTAATTTTCAGTACTTTTCAGTACTTTACTTACTTTACTGTACTTTACTTTACTGTAAGTGGGTAGTTATATGGCATACTTCCGAAAGACAATCTATAATGTCTAACCAATTTGGCAACACAATGTAGCAAAGGTTGTTGAACGCAAGGCTTGTTTGTGATTTTAGTTGACTCTAGACGAAAATATGCATGTATACAGTATGCTGCAGAGTAAATACTGACATGTGGGTTTGATAAAATTGAGTCGTTAGTTTCAGTTTGACTGTGATTGAGATCATAAAATCCTGTCAACATGTTGTGATACAAAGAGCCCTCTGTTCAGCTAGTTTCTCTCTCTCTCTCTCTCTCTCTGTCTCTCTCACACCCTCTCTCTTTTTCTCTCTCTACCTCCCTCGACCTCCAACAGCTGTACTAAACATATCCACATATATTCTTTCTCTCTCTCCCAGAACCAGCGGATTGGATAAGAAGAGGTGTCTGAGAAGGAGGAGAGGGCAGGGGAAACGAGGACAGAAACAGAGGAAACTCAGGGGGCAATCTAAAGAGAGCAAAAGAAGGGCAACACCAATCCCTGCCTTAGGGTGACCACAGAGCCAGTACCTGTCCGTTCTCCTGATCAGTACTGTAGTGTTCTAGCTAGTTTACACTGTAACCCTAGACCAGACCAATACACTAGAGGCACTACCGACACCAGAGGCACCGGTACCAGAGGTACTACCAATTATAGACACCAGAAGACAAACTACAGACACCAGATGACAACTACAGACACCAGAAAAACTACAGACACCAGAAAAACTACAGACACCAAACCAGAATCTGGGTTTACAGGAGATGTTGAATATGGCGATTGTCCTTTAAGCCTAGGAAGTAGCCATTCAACTTGCCATTCACCAGCTTTTCAAGCTTAATAATGACAAAATATGTTTGGTACTTACCAAAAAATGGAGTTTCGCTGAGCAACTATCGTCATTACTGACGTTATGGACTAACTAGACGATAGGCTATAAAGGCCTGGGGAAAGATGTACTGTACATCAAACATACCCTATAAGGTCTACATAATTGACTTGCATGAAATAGCGAGGGTGAAACAACAGATTGTTATGACGTTCATACAATGTTGTCAATCAATTACCTTTCCTGTTGCTGGATCAGCCAACCTGTGCGGGACAGTAATTAGGGATTTTATTGAAGGTGCAGGAGAGGTGGATTTAGTGCATGCACGCTTGGTCAAAAACAATACTTAGATTCAGACAACACATTTTTTGGGGGTTGCATGTAACTTTCTATTTAGACTTTTTTTGGAAGTACATACCGGACGTGAGCCCCGATTCTTGTTCATTCAGACACCAGAGAAACTATGGACAACAGAGGTTCTACAGACACCATATACAAATGTGTTGTGTTGAATGGATATCATTAATGTATCATTATGTTCGGTTACAGACATTGTCGTTTCTAACTGTTTATTGTAAACACTGTTGGTATCTATGTTGCTATTTGTAATACTTTTATACTTTTTCAAGGTGTTTTGTAATAAATATTAAAACTGATGCAGTGACTGACTGTGTTGTTCAATATGTTATTGTTTTCTACAGTCAGTCCCTCTCTCTTTCTCTCACTCTCCAAAAACTCCCTCTCTTTCTCTCACTGTGTCACACCCTGATCTGTTTCACCTGTCTAGAGCTTGTCTCCACCCCCCACCAGGTGTCTCCCATTTTCCACTGTGTATTTACACCTGCGTTTTCTGTTTGTCTGTTGCCAGTTCGTCTTCTGTTGTCAGGTCGTCCCAGCGTGTTTCCTGGTTTTCCCTGCACTCTATTTTTTTTGTTTTGTACTTTTCCGGTTCAAAACTTTCTGCTTGCCCTGAGCCTGCCTGCCATTCTGTACCTGCCTGATTCTGAACTGGTTTATGAACTGCTGCGTGCCCTGACCCTGTCTGCTGTCCAGTACCTGTCGGACTCTGATCTGGTTATAAACCTCTGCCTGTCCTCCACCTGCCCTTTGCCTGCTCCTCGTGTTATAATAAATTATCTGAGAACTGAACCATCCGCCTCCTGTGTCGGCATCTGGGTCATATCCTGAGTCTGGATACAATGAAGAATTATGTAATAGACTATCTGTTTCCATGAAGGAACCGACTTCTTTTGTTAATCAACTAGAATCTCATATCAGCTACAGCAGGAAAGTAAATATTACACATCAAATATCATTACTAATGCTAAATATTTTACAACACATATCCACAACCAAACATCTTCTATAAATGATTCTGGTTTTATTGTCCTGAATAAGTGACTGTCACGCGCATGTGTAATTAGACCTGAAGACTTTTGTTATCTCCCCAAGCTAATGCCCAAACTTGACTTTTTGTGAGGTGCTGAAGACCTTGGTTCAAACCCAGTTGGTCACATCCACACCATGGCACATGACAGCAGGTGTTTTAGTGTTTCTATCTGTCTCTGAAAGAGTTAACATATAATCAAGGCAGAACAGATAAAGTTACACTGGCTGAGCTATGGAAAAACACAGGAGACGTTTTATTGAGCCTTTATTTTGACAGGGAGTCATAGCTCTCTTCCACAGGTGAACCCTGTAAACACACAAATACACATCAAATGTACACTACACACATCACTGTTCACATAACTATTCACATCAATACACGAAAAGAAAAACAATTATAGAAAACAAACATTTTTCAGGAAAAAGGTCCTCAAATCAGCCTTTTGAATTGCCCTAGAGGCACCAATTCCTCCAACTTTAGAGAGCCTGGAGACCATTACACAAGCAAGGTGCAAAACAAACTAAAAGCAGGTTTACTTAACTCAGTGGAGATTGAATTAGCCATCCCTGCGACCTGGTCTGGTGTCTCATGCATCTATAAGGTAGCCCTTTACACTCGTACCCGTACGTACACAAGTTGAAAATGACTGATTTAGACCTAAGTACCTAAATATGGAACGCGGTGGCTGTACAGTGTCATGCTATACATGAGGTCAGAGGTCAGGGTCTCTGCATCACAGCTCTGTATGAGTATTAACTGAGAGGCGTTCTGAACTTGAGCACTGCGTGCGACAAGAAGTTGCCCCCATCCCTCCTGCTAAATGGGCAGCTATTGCCAAACAAACTGGTTGTCTGAGTGAGGGAAATGCTGTCAATTATGAGGACTCAATGTATTTTGAAAAATGAGATAGAGGATTATAATAAATACTGCTTTGATGTCATACAAGCAGGCCAAACACTTGTGAGTGCAAATGTGCACTTCACATTTCCATGTCATAAAACTCATGTGATTGTTAATGTTTATCATCACTATGTTTGATGTACAGTTACAAGATGACATGGCGTTATACCCTGGGGTGTCCTGAACAGAATGAGCCCGTTTGTTGTATTGTGAATAAAATTTGCTGTGGACCACGACTCTGAATGCACTCATGACCCCCTTCTACGCACACCAAAATTACGATCTGCTTCTCTGAATTGCCTTGTGAAAGCCTAACAGTGTAGGACCGTATTTGATCATTTAACTAGTCATGTTGGCCACAGAACAAGCTTTGAAATGATACCCATCTGACTCAGATTGCGATTTGGGTTGCGCAAACAACAATAGTAATAGTGTGATAGCAGGGATGCAGGACTGTGTTCCAAACAAAACAACTACAACTGAACTTGCTGTAGTTCCTCAACGGCAAAGTTAGGAGAGCTCAAAAAAAGTACCTTATAGAAACTGTGCATACTTTGGAGAGTATGTAGCCACTTGAAGACACCAGGTAGACCTTTCACTTAAACACGTTTTTTTTTGTTTGTTTTTTCAGTGCATTCAGAAAGTATTCAGACCCCTTCCCCTTTTCCCAATTTTGTTTCGTTACAGCCTCATTCAAAAATCAATTAAATATGTATTTTTGTCATCAATCTACAAAACGAAAACAGGTTGTTAGCCATTTTTGGAAATGTATACAAAATAAAACCTGAAATACCTTATTTACAAAAGTATTCAGACCCTTTGCTATGAGACTCGAAATTGAGCTCAGGTGCATCCTGTTTCCATTGATCATCCTTGAGATGTGGACTCCAATCAAGTTGTAGAAACCTGTGATAAGTTCAATTGACTGGACATGATTTGGAAAGGCACGCACGTCTATCTATATAAGGTCCCACAGTTGACAGTGCATGTCAGAGCAAAAACCAAGCCATGAGGTTGAAGGAATTGTTCGTAGAGCTCCGAGACAGGATTGTGTTGAGGCACAGATCTGGGAAAGGGTGCAAAAACATTTCTGCAGCATTGACGGTCCCCAAGAACACAGTGGTCTCCATCATTCTTAAATGGAAGAAGTTTGGAACCACCAAGACGCTTCCTAGACCTGGCCGCCCGGCCAAACTGAGCAATCGGGGGAGAAGGGCCTTGGTCAGGGAGGTGACCAAGAACCCGATGGTCACTCTGACAGAGCGTTCCTCTGTGGGAGAACCTTCCAGAAGGACAACCATCTCTGCAGCACTCCACCAATCAGGACTTTATGGTAGAGTGGCCGAGAGACGGAAGCCACTCCTCAGTAAAAGGAACATGACAGCCCGCTTGGAGTTTGCCAAAAGGCACCTAAAGACTGTCAGACCAAGATGAACAAGATTCTCTGGTCTGATGAAACCAAGATTGAACTCTTTGGCCTGAATGCCAAGCATCCCATCTGGAGGAAACCTGGCACCATGCCTATGGTGAAGCATGGTGGTGGCAGCATTCTGCTGTGGGGATGTTTTTCAGCAGTAGGGACTGGGAGATGCGAAGGATCATTAGGGATCATTCAATATTCCCTTTATTTAGTTGTTCAGTGAAATCATCCCATGTGAAGAGTCAACTCATTTAATTCAAGTTCAATTCGTAACTAAATTGTTTTTTAAAAATGTATATTGGAACAATTTAATAATTTGCAATTATGTCTACTTATGATAAGGTAAAATGTTTATGTGTCTGTCTCCATCCAATATGGTAAATTTATCCAACTCAAAAAAACTCTACAAATCTATATTTAAATGGTAATAATATTAATTTGCATATATTTCTGTTAATTCCCATATTCCCATTAATTGCCACAGAAAGGTCTCTGAATATTCCCCAAAATGTGCAACCCTACATCAAACACATATCTTACAAGTAATTTTATTTTTGTTTGGTTAGCCATATAACTTTCCCTGACATCACATTGTAATTTTCAATTGACCTGATATCGTCGGATGGCTAGTATTCAATGTCTGCGGATGCGTTGTCTTCTACCCAAGATATAAAATCATAATTGACCGTAGTGCATATAAAGCACACACAACAGGATGACTGAAAACATAACCGTATGACGAACGAGTGACGAATTTCCGGGCAAGGGCGGTCCATTTAAAATGAACACATTATTCTCTCGCCCCTTGCCCTGCAAGTCTCAACTCATCATACGTCATCAGAAGTGTCCACTTAATTTCAGGACTGAGGGGAGAGGGTGTGTCTTTTGCGTGTTTGGAATGCAGAGAGAGTGAGCTAGCCATATTTAGTATTATTTTCACTTTCAGTTACTTAGCTAGCAAATACAGCCGACTCAAACACCCAGCTCAAACAGAGAGAGATGCTATCTTAGCTAGCTGGCTATGGCTATCCATCACTGGAACTCTTCCAAGTCAAGGTAAGCTTTTGATTTTATAAATGTTTTGCCACTGAGGCCCCTCAGGGGTGCATGCTTGGTCCCCTTCTGTACTCTCTGTTCACCCACGACCGATTGGCCAAACACGACTCCAACACCATCATTAAGTTTGCTGATGACACAACAGTGGTAGCCCTGATTAACGACAACGATGAGACAGTCTTTAGGGAGGAAGTCAGAGACCTGCCAGTGTGGTGCCAGGACAACAACCTCTCACTCAATGTGAGCAAGACAAAGGAGCTGATTGTGGACAACAGGAAAAGGCGGACCGAACAGACCCACATTAACATCGACAGGAGCGGGTTGAGAGTTTCAAATTCCTTGGTGTCCACATTACCAACAAACTATTATAGTCCAAACACACCAAGGCAGTCGTGAAGAGGGCACGACAACACATTTTCCCCCTCAGGAGACTGAAAAGATTTGGCATGGGTCCCCAGATCCTCAAGAAGTTCTACAGCTGCACTATCGAGAGCATCCTGGCCGGTTGCATCACCGCCTGGTATGGCAACTGCTTGGCATCTGACCATAGGGCACTACAGAGGGTAGTGTGAACTGCCCAGTACATCACTGGGGTCAAGCTTCCTGCCATCCAGGACCTACAGTTGAAGTCGGAAGATTACATACACCTTAGCCAAGTACATTTAAACCCAGTTTTTCCACAATTCCTGACATTTAAAAAATTCTGTCTTAGATCAGTTAGGATCACCACTTCATTTTAAGAATGTGAAATGAGGGTGACCAGTCCGGGGCCCGCAACGAGTTTTCCCAGTCCGGGGCCCGCCGCGAGGGTCCCCAGTCCGGGGTCGGCGGCGAGGGTCCCCACACCAGAGGTGCCACCAAAGTGGGGTGAGCCAGAGGTGGAGTGGGGTCTACGTCCCGCACCAGAGCCACCAACGCAGACAGATGCCCACCAGGACCCTCCCCTATAGGTTCAGGTTTTGCGGCACTGTCACGTGTGATGTGGGGTGGGCATTCTATGTTTTGTTTTTTATGTTTCTTTATTTCTATGTTTTGGCCGGGTATGGTTCTCAATCAGGGACAGCTGTCTATCGTTGTCTCTGATTGGGAATCATACTTATGTAGCCCTTTTTCCCTCCTTTCAGTGTGGGTAGTTAACAGGGCTATGATGCCTCTAACAAAGTTAGGCTTCACAGTCGGTTTGTATTGTTTATTGTTTTGTTGGCGACATTCTAATAAAAAGGAATATGTACACTCACAACGCTGCACCTTGGTCCTCTTCTTACGACACCCGTGACAAAATAATTACTTATTTCAGCTTTTATTTATTTCGTCACATTCCCAGTGGGTCAGAGTTTACATACACTCAATTAGTATTTGGTAGCATTGCCTTTAAATTGTTTAACTTGGGTCAAATGTTTCGAGTAGCCTTCCACAAGCTTCCTACAATAAGTTGGGTGAATTTTGGCCCATTCCTCCTGACAGAGCTGGTGAAACCGAGTCAGGTTTGTAGGCCTCCTTCCTTGCACATGCTTTTTCAGTTCTGCCGACACATGTTCTATTGTTTTGAGGTCAGGGTTTTGTGATGCCCACTCCAATACCTAGACCTTGTTGTCTTTAAGCCATTTTACCACAACTTTGGAAGTATGCTTGGGGTCATTGTCCATTTGGAAGACCCATTTGCGACCAAGCTTTAACTTCCTGACTGATGTTTTGAGATGTTGCTTCAATATATCCACATAATTTTCCTCTTCATGATGCCATCTATTTTGTGAAGTGCACCAGTCCCTCCTGCAGAAAAGCACCCACACAACATGATGCTGCCACCCCCGTGCTTCACGGTTTTGGCGGTTTTGGAGCAGTGGCTTCTTCCTTGCTGAGTGGCCTTTCAGGTTATGTCGATATAGGACTTGTTTAACTGTGGATATTGATACTTTAGTACCCGTTTCCTCCAGCATCTTCACAAGGTCCTTTGCTGTTGTTCTGGGATTGATTTGTACTTTTCACACCAAAGTACATTCATCTCTAGGAGACAGAACACATTTCTTTCCTGAGAGGTATGATGGCTGCGTGGTCCCATGGTGTTTATACTTGCATAGTATTGTTTGTACAGATGGACGTGGTACCTTCAGGCGTTTAGAAATTGCTCCCAAGGATGAACCAGACTTGTGGAGATCTGCACATTTTTTCTGAGGTCTTGGCTGATTTCTTTTGATTTTCCCATGATGTCAAGCAAAGAGGCACTGAGTTTGGCGGTAGGCTTTAAAATACATCCACAGGTACACATCCAATTGACTCAAATGATGTCAATTAGCCTATCAGAAGCTTCATGACATGATTTTCTGGCTGTTTAAAGACACAGTCTTAGTGTATGTAAACGTCTGACCCAGTGGAATTGTGATAGTGAATTATAAGTGAAATAATCTGTCTGTTAACAATTGTTGGAAAAATGACCTGTGTCATGCACAAAGTAGATGTCCTAACTGACTTGCCAAAACTTTTAACTGTTTTAAGGATTGGTTGAAAAATGAGTTTTAATGACTCCAACCTAATTGTATGTAAACTTCCGACTTTGACTGTATATTAGGCGGTGTCTGAGGAAAGCCCAAAAATTGTCAAACTCTAGTCAGCCAAGTCATAGACTGTTCTCTTTGCTAGCGATACCGGAGCGCCAAGTCTAGGACCAAAAGGCTCCTTAACAACTTCTACCCCCAAGCCATAAGGCTGCTGAACAATTAATCAAATGGCTAACTGGACTATTTACATTGATCCCCCCCCCCTGCTTTGTTTTTACACTGCTGCTACTCGCTGTTTATTATATATGCATACTAACTTTACCCCTACCTATATGTACAAATTACTAAGACTAACCTGTACCCGTGCCATTGACTCGGTACCGGTAACCCCTGTATACAGTGGGGCAAAAAAGTATTTAGTCAGCCACCAATTGTGCAAGTTCTCCCATTTAAAAATATGAGAGAGGCCTGTAATTTTCATCATAGGTACACTTCAACTATGACAGACAAAATGAGAGAAAAATCACATTGTAGGATTTTTAATGAATTTATTTGCAAATTTTGGTGGAAAATAAGTATTTGGTCACCTACAAACAAGCAAGATTTCTGGCTCTCACAGACCTTCTTAAAGAGGCTCCTCTGTCCTCCACTGTATTAATGGCACCTGTTTGAACTTGTTATCAGTATAAAAGTTGTTATCAGCCACTCAATGTTAGTGAAGGCTGTTTAACAGTCTGATGGCCTTGAGATAGAAGCTGATTTTCAGTCTCTCGGTCCCCGCTTTGATGCATCTGTACTGACCTCGCCTTCTGGATGATAGCGGGGTGAACAGGCAGTGGCTCGGGTGGTTGTTGTCCTTGATGATCTTTTTGGCCTTCCTGTGACATCGGGTGGTGTAGGTGTCCTAGAGGGCAGGTAGTAGCAATGCGTTGTGCAGACCTCACTACCCTCTGGAGAGCCTTTCGGTTATGGGCGGAGCAGTTGCCGTACCCGACAGGATGCTCTCGATTGTGCATCTGTAAAAGTTTGTGAGTGGTTTTGGTGACAAGCCGAATATCTTCAGCCTCCTGAGTTTGAAGAGGCGCTGCTGCGCCTTCTTCACCATGCTGTCTGTGTGGGTGGACCACCAGTTTGTCCGTGATGTGCACGCCGTAGTCATTTAGCTCAGTTACCTTCGCTTTCTTGGGAACAGGAACAATGGTGGCCCTCTTGAAGCATGTGGGAACAGCAGACTGGGATAAGGATTGATTGAATATGTCTGTAAACACACCAGCCAGCTGGTCTGCGCATACTCTGAGGATGCGGCCGGGGATGCCGTCTGGGCCTGCAGCCTTGTGAGGGTTAACACGTTTAAATGTTTTACTCACGTTGGCTACAGTGAAGGAGAACCCGCAGGTTTTGGTAGCGGGCCGTGTCAGTGGCACTGTATTGTCCACAAAGCGAGCAAAAAAGTGGTTTAGTCTGTCTGGGAGCAAGGCATCGTGGTCTGCGAGGGGACTGGTTTTTCTTTTGTAGTCCGTGATTGACTGTAGCCCCTGCCACATACCTCTTGTGTTTGAGCCATTGAATTGCGACTCCACTTTGTCTCTATACTGACGCTTAGCTTGTTTGATAGCCTTGCGGAGGGAATGGCTACACTGTTTGTATTCGGTTATGTTTCCGGTCACCTTGCCCTGATTAAAAGCAGTGGTTCGCACTTTCAGTTTTGCGCGAATGCTGGCATCAATCCACGGTTTCTGGTTGGGGAATGTTTTAATAGACGCTGTGGGTACAACATCACCGATGCACTTGCTAATAAACTCGCTCACCGAATCAGCGTATTCGTCAATGTTGTTGTTCACCACAATGCAGAACATATCCCAGTCCACGTGATCGAAGCGTGGAAGATCGAAGTGATCTTGAAGCGTGGAATCCGATTGGTCAGAGCAGCGTTGAACAGACCTGAGCGCGGGTGCTTCCTGTTTTAGGTTCTGTCTATAGACAGGGAGTCGTGAAAATGGAAAATGGAGTCGTGGTTAGCTTTCCCGAAGAAAGGCCTTATATGCGTTGCGGAAGTTAGAATAACAGTGATCTAGGGTTTTGCCAGCCCTGGTAGCACAATGCTGATAGAATTTGGGGAGCCTTGTTTTCAGATTAGCGTTGTTAAATTCTCCAGCTACAATACATTTATTTTACCTTTGTTTAACTAGGCAAGTCAGTTAAGAACATATTCTTATTTTCAATGACGGCCTAGGGTTAACTGCCTGTTCAGGGGCAGAACGACAGATTTGTACCTTGTCAGCTCAGGGATTTGAACTTGCAACCTTTCAGTTACTAGTCCAACGCTCTAACCACTAGGCTACCCTGCCACCCCGAATTTAAATGCAGCCTCAGGATATGTGGTTTCCTGTTTACATAGAGTCGAATGATGTTCTTTCAGGTCCGTCGATGTGTCTGCTTGGGGGGGAATATACACGACTGTGATTATGATCGAAGAGAATTCTCTTGGTAGATAACGCGGTCGGCATTTGCCATATTATAAGTTCAACATTTGCAAAACAACCAGTTTTCGTAACTTCATAACTCTTTATACTCTTTTTACTTATAATTTTTGTCCAAAAGGAAAAGACATGCTGTCGCAAAAGGTTAGCAGCTACATTTTGCAACAGATACGCGGTTTCTGGATACTCCCATAAAGCCCAGCTCATTGGCTATCTGGCTAGGTTTATTTGACTCCGATTGGTGCTTATTTGACAAAGTTAGAGTCGATCAAGTGAAGACCGCCCGCGTCATCGTCGTGCCATAAAGGCGTCACTCTCTGACCAAATTTGGTGTCCTATAGGATATACTATACCCCTAATGATATAGTGAAGTCTGGCTATGTTCGAGGATCTCTGAGGAATACATACGAACGTGATTTGACTGGTTGAAACAACGTTTAGGGTTAGATATTCACAGATTCCTTTCTTTGCATAATGAACGAGTGGAAATACAAAATCGATCATGCATGCTATATGGACCTTTTTAGGATATAAAAAATGATTTTATCTAACAAAACGACACTTCACGTTATCTCTGTTATATTGTGTTATATCGCCGATATAGGACACTTATATGTACCGACATTTGTTGTTTCTCTAAAATCTGCGATCGTGACATAAGGTGCTGCATGATTTACAACTATCCCGTTGACCGAACACCTATCCCTAAGACGATTTATGAAGTGCTTGTCATTTACTTGGTCAATTGCATTGTATTGTGTTGTATGATGCAAGACACCACTTTACAAAATAAAACAAATGATTATTACCATACAAAGAATTAGACAATGTAGGCTACCCCTCTGCCTATTGGCTTATTTTCATATTCAAGCCTGTCTCAAAATACAACACTGCCCCTTTAATTAAGCATCAGAGGTGAACCAGTTGCATACACTGCTCGAGCAAGACATTCACCAGTATTTCTCTGACTATGTTCCTCCATTGAGTCAAAAAAACATCTGATTCCAGGAGGACCGTGAGCTGTTCCTATGGATAAGGTGTCTGATTCATAATTTTCACCTCGAATAGAAGTAGAGAGACTTTTTCCAAATTTCTGGAAAAATGCTGGAAATTTACCGGAAAGTTTCCGACCCTTTGCATCCCCATTGCGACGTCATATGCACTGGTAGTTGAATTTCGAACTTATTTAAAATGTTATATACAAGTGTTTTTACTTACACTTGTATATTGACTTATCCATATTGAATTGATGTTGGTGTATTTCAGGCCCCGGAGTGAATAGAATTGTATACTCACACACTCGATCAGAAACCAGGGCTGAGGGGCTTACTTTGCCAACTTCCCTTGCTTGGCTAATTGTTTGGACCGACGGTAAAGATGACCATCAGGGATTCCCCCAAGGCATAACACAAGTGTAAGTGGAGGAGTGTGTGTATTTTACGTGTTTCAAACGCAGCCTCTCTTTCTTTCGGGCTTCATCCCTCATTTTTGAAGGAATTAATTTATTTAAAACTGTTCAACTATTGTCTTTCTCTCTCTTTGCGTCAACTATTCACTATATTTTATGTACTGCAGTGCTAGCTAGCTGTAGCTTACGCTTTCAGTACTAGATTCATTTTCTGGTGCTTTGATTGGGTGGATAACATGTCAGTTCCCGCTGCAGGAGCTCTGATAGGTTGGAGGGTGTTGTCATAATTACTGTGTAAGTCTATGGAAGGGGGTGAGCCTCCAAGGTTTTGTATTGAAGTCAATGTACCCAGAGGAGGATGGAAACTAGCTGTCCTCTGGCTTTGCCATGGTGCTACCCTACAAAGTGCTGTTGAAGCTACTGTAGACCATCATTGCAAAAGTGTCTTATCAATTATTTGGTGACGTGAATATATTTAGTATAGTTTTATCTAAAATTCGATGGTTAATGATTCAGTATTTACATTTCTCTGAAATTCACTGAGGAGGATGGTCCCCCCCGAGGAGCCTCCACTGGTACATATGCATAAATCATCAGATACATGTTTTTATTATTTGGAGAGTGTGTGTGTGTTATAGATATATTGCAGTTCATAGGAGCCCTGTGATTTACTAGAAACCATGTGACTGGGAGCTGACTGGATATGGGCATGCAGGAAACAAGGGGTGAGGGACACACACACACACAGTGCCTATGTCCCTCTCACTGCTTGTTTCCGGCATGCCCATATCCAGTCAGCTCCCAGTCACATGGTTTCTAGTAAACCACAGGGCTCCTGTGAAACCTACTTGAACCTACTTTACCAGGCCATCTGGGGTCACACACACACACACACACACACACACACACACACACACACACACACACACGACAAGGCTGCAACATGGAATAAAGCATCATTAGATACTAAAGGAAAACTAAAATAATACGGTCTTTCAATAATTACTAATCCACATCCTGTCTCGGCCCACTGTGTGAGGTATTACGTAATTTACCCTGACCTTGAGTAACACTAACCTATGACACCAGTAAAGCCTCTGTGTCCTGGAGTCGGCTAAACTGATTTATTTTAATAACTTGTTTCCTGTAGAACGTGTTTTGTGACAGAGGGCAGAGAAGAGGGGACAAAGAAGGAGGAGAAAACAGAGAAGAGAGGGAAGAGAGATAAGTGGAGAGCTGAGAGAGAGGGGGAGAGAGAAAGAGGAAGAGAGAGTTAAGCAGGACAGAGAGCAGAGTGCACAGAGGGACAAGAGGCTGACCAATTCGTAAGGTCAAATATATGTTTGTCTTTCTGAGAGTGACAACCTGGGTAATAGACAGAGCTTTATAGAGTTAGAGCTATATAGAGTTAATGAGTTATATTGTTGCACATTAACACCATTGCTGACATAGACAACATCATTTTCTTCTCAGCCTGTTCTCTGAAAAGTGAACACAAATGAATGCCTGAAGCACACGCACACACATGCGCACACACACAGTGTGTAGAGCAGGGATGGGCAACTTTGATGCGAGTGGGGGCCACAAAAAAGTGTCACGTGCAACTAGAGGAGAAAAAATAATTTAAAAAATAAATAAAAACTCTAGACCACCTTTACTCCACACACAGAGACGTGCACAAAGCTCTTTCTCGCCCTCTATTTGGCAAATCTGACCATAATTATGTCCTCCTGATTCCTGTTAACAAACAAAAACTAAAGCAAGAAGTACCAGTGACTTGCTCAATACGGAAGTGGTCAGATGATGCGGATGCTACGCTACAGGACTGTTTTGCTAGAACAGACTGGAATATGTTCCGGTATTCATCCAATGGCATTGAGGAGAATACCACCTCAGTTACCAGCTTCATCAATGCATTCATGCATTCACCCGCAGTGAGAGTACATACAGTGGAAGACGGAAGTTTACATACACCTCAGCGAAGTACATTTAAACTCAGTTTTTCACAAATCCTGACATTTAATCCTAGTAAAAATTCCCTGTTTTAGGTCAGTTAGGATCACCACTTTATTTTAAGAATGTGAAAATGTCAGAATAATAATAGAGAATTACTTATTTCAGCTTTTATTTATTTCATCACATTCCCAGTGGGACAGAAGTTTACATACACTCAATTAGTATTATGTAACTAAGTCAGGTTTGTAGGCCTCCTTGCTCGCATACGCTTTTTCTGTTCTGCCCACACGTTTTCTATTGGATTGAGGTCAGGGCTTTGTGATGGCCACTCCAATACCTGACTTCGTTGTCCTGAAGCCATTTAACCACAACTTTGGAAGTATGCATGGGGCCATTGTCCATTTGGAAGACCCATATGCGACCAAGCTTTAACTTCCTGACTGATGTCTTGAGATGTTGCTTCAATATATGCACATAATTTTCCTGCCTCATGATGCCATCTATTTTGTGAAGTGCACCAGTCCCTCCTGCAGCAAAGCAGCCCCACAACATGATGCTGCCACCCCCGTGCTTCATGGTTGGGATGGTGTTCTTCGGCTTGCAAGAGTCCTCCTTTTTCCTCCAAACATAATGATGGTCATTATAGCCAAACAGTTCTAGTGTTGTTTCATCAGACCAGAAGACATTTCTCCAAAAAGTACGATATTTTCCCCCATGTGCAGTTGCAAACCGTAGTCTGGCTTTTTTTATGGCGGTTTTGGAGCAGTGGCTTCTTCCTTTCTGAGCGGCCTTTCAGGTTATGTCGATATAGGGACTCGTTTTATTGTGGATATTGATACTTTTGTACCCGTTTCCTCCAGCATCTTCACAAGGTCCTTTGCTGTGGTTCTGGGATTGATTTGCACTTTTCGCACCAAAGTATGTTCATCTCTAGGAGACAGAACACGTCTCCTTCCTGAGAGGTATGACTGCTGCGTGGTCCCATGGTGTTTATACTTGCATACTATTGTTTGTACAGATGAACGTGGTACCTTTAGGCATTTGGAAATTTCTCCCAATGATGAACCAGACTTGTGGAGGTCTACAATTTTTTTCTGAGGTCTTGGCTAATTTCTTTTGATTTCCCATGATGTCAAGCAAAGAGGCACTGAGTTTGAAGGTAGGCCTTGAAATACATCCACAGGTACACCTCCAATTGACCCAAATTATGTCAATTGTTCTATCAGAAGCTTCTAAAGCCATGACATAATTTTCTGGAATTTTCCAAGCTGTTTAAAGGCACAGTCAACTTAGTAAACGTCTATCCCACTGGAATTGTGATACAGTGAATTATAAGATGTCCTCTATGTCCTCAAATGCCACCTGCACAGTGACATAACAGGCGAAATACCTTTTATGCTCACTTTGAGGCAAGCAAAACTGAAGCATGCATGAGAGCACCAGCTGTTCCGGACGACTGTGCGATCACGCTCTCCATAGCTGATGTGAGCAAGACCTTTAAACGGGTCAACATTCACAAGGTTGCTGGGCCAGACGGATATCCAGGATGTGTACTCAGAGCATGCACGGACCAACTGGCAAGTGTCTTCACTGACATTTTCAACCTCTCCCTGACCGATTCTGTAATACCTATATGTATCAAGCAGACCACCATAGTCCCTGTGCCCAAGAAAGCGAAGATATCCTGCTTAAATTACTACCGCCCCATAGCACTCATGTCGGTAGCCATGAAGTGCTTTGAAAGGCTGGTCATGGCTCACATCAAAACCATCATCCCGCAAACCCTAGACCCATCCAATTCGCATACTGCCCCAACAGATGCACAGATGACACAATCTCACTCACACTCCACACTGCCCTTTCCCACCCAGACAAAAGGAACACCTATGTTAGAATGCTGTTCATTCAATACAGCTCAGTGTTCAACACGATAGTGCCCACAAAGCTCATCACTAAGGACCCTAGGAAAAAAAACCTCCCTCTGCAACAGGATCCTAGACTTCCTGACAGGCCACTCCCAGGTTGTAAGGGTAGGCAACAACACATCAGCGTTGCTGATCCTCAACACATGGGCTCCTCAGGGGTGCTTGTTTATTCCCCTCCTATACTCCCTGTTCACACACGACTGCGTGGCCAAGCACGACTCCAACACCATCATTAAGTTTGCTGACGACGCAACGGTGGTAGGCCTGATCACCGACAACAATGAGACAGCCTATAGGGAGGATGTCAGAGACCTGGCAGTGCGGTGGTAAACAACAACCTCTCCCTCAACGTGAGCAAGACAAAGGAACATGCCCCCATTCATATCGATGGGACTGTAGTGGAGAGGGTCGAGAGTTTCAAGTTCCTTGGTGTCCACATTACCAACGAACTATCATGGTCCAAACACACCAAGACAGATGTGAAGAGGGCACGACAACACCTTTTCCCCCTCAGGAGACTGAAAAGATTTGGCGTGATCCCCAGATCCTCATAAATGTATACAGCTGCATCATCGAGAGCATCCTGACCGGTTGCATCACTGCCTTGTATCCAACCGTAAGACGCTACAGAGCGTAGTGCGTACGGCCCAGTACATCACTGGGGCCAAGCTTCCTGCCATCCAGATCCTATATACTAGTCGTGTCAGAGGAAGGCCCAAAAAAATTGTCAAATACTCCAGTCACCCATGTCATAGACTGTTTCTTCTTCTACCACACGGCAAGCAGTACCGGAGCGCCAAGTCTAGGTCAAGTCTAACAACTTCTACCCCCAGGCCATAAGACTGCTGAACAATTAATCAAATATCCACCCGGACTGTGTGCATTGACCTCTCCCCCCTTTGTTTTTACACTGCTGCTACTCGCTGTTTATTATCTATGCATAGTCACTTTACCCCTACCTACATGTACAAATGACCTTGACTGACCTGTATCCCTGCATATAGCCTTATTATTGTTGTTTTATTGTGTTACATAAAAAAGTTTTACTTTAGTTTGTTTCGTAAATATTTTCTTAAAACAGCAATGTTGGTTAAGGGCTAGTAAGCATTTCACGGTAAGGTCTACAACCTGTTGTGTTCGGCTCATGTGACAAATACAACTTCATTTTATTTGAATTTAATTACACGAGAAATGGCGGTGGAAATACCTTTATGCGCAAATACTGACATAATTACCATCATATCGTAGTAAACTTGGAGTCAAGCGATGATATGGTGTGTGGTCGTCCCACTACAACTCGGGAAACCATGCAGTTGATAGTGTACAAAGAAACTGGATCCAATTCTAGATCAACCCCTAGAATATTTTCAATTTCTTGAAGCACATTAGACCAGTATCTTTGTAATTTGGAACATAACCATAAATAATGTGTTTGGGGGTCTGTATCACTTTTATATTTGAGACACTGATGAGAGGAGGAGGAGGAGGGGCTAAAAGAATGTCTGTGATTTGGGGATATATGCAATCTGTGTATTATTCTTAATTGGATTACTCTAGTTCAATTACAGATAGATATTGTTTTGGGGTATTTCCAAATGTCCTCCCACATCTCCTAGTCAATAGTAACAGGCAATTATTTCTCCCACACTTGCAGAAAAGCAGTAGAAAAGGACCTTAAAGCATCGTAAAATAAACTTACAGACATTTCCCTTTGTAAAAAAAGCATTCTTTCCATGACAGACACATCAGGGTTGCCAATCAAGGTGGTCCTCTTCTAAATATAATGTCTTACTTGTAGAAAGCGGAGAAAGTCCTGCTTTGGGAGTCAATATTTCTCAACCATCTCCCCTTCCTATTCGGGTGGTGCTCGGCAGTCGTCGTCACCGGCCTACTAGCTGCCACCAATCCCTTTTTCCCTTGGTTTGGTGTGATTTGTTTCACCGGTTTCTTGTTTAGATTTTTAGTTTGGCTATTTAAGTCGGTAGGCCCGCCTGCTCTTCATATGTTTGGCTATTTAAGTCGGTAGACCCGCCTGCTCTTCATATGTTTGGCTATTTAAGTCGGTAGACCCGCCTGCTCTTCATATGTTTGGCTATTTAAGTCGGTAGGCCCGCCTGCTCTTCGTATGTTTGGCTAGTTAAGTCAGTAGACCCGTCTGCTCTTCGTGCGGGCTTGTTTATTCCCACTTTGTATGTGCGATAGTGCGATCTGGGTTTGGTTCCTGTTTTGGGCATTTGTTTTATGACGCTCAGTTTCGTTGTATATACTATTTTGCTGAATAAAGTGCTATTCAGAACTTTCTGCCTCCTGCACCTGACTCCGCACCCACTACGCCTAATATTGTCACAGTGACCCTTTGAGTTTTGTGTCCAGGATCACCTCAGCATGATCCGATATGACTATGCTTCCTATATTAGTAGATAAAACAGACTATAAAAACATCCTGGGCATAAAAAAGTAATATATTCTAGTCTGACATCCAATGAGGTGCAGAGAAAAAAAAAACTGTTGGCGGGATGAAAGGGGTTCAACAAACATTTAAAATCTCCTCTAAACCCTGCAGTGTCGGAGTTTAATTCTGAAATTGTAGAATTAAAACATTTTCCTTCTTCAGAAGTAGCGAGGCAGGCTAATGTTAGTTAGCTAATTAATTTGCTAGCTATCATACAGTAGGCGTATATAAATAATTATATAGTTAATATAAGTAGACATGCAATCATAATTGACTATAGAGCATACAGTGGGGCAAAAAAGTATTTAGTCAGCCACCAGTTGTGCAAGTTCTCCCACTTAAAAAGATGAGGCCTGTAATTTTCATCATAGGTACACTTTAACTATGACAGACAAAATGAGAAAAAAAATCCAGAATATCACATTGTAGGATTTTTAATTAATTGATTTGCAAATTATGGTGGAAAATAAGCATTATCTTTTTAGGTAGGAGGACTTGCACAATTGGTGGCTGACTAAATACTTTTTTGCCCCACTGTATAAAGCAACCACAAGCTACCGGTGGCTGAAATCACAATCGTCGCGGGATGAACAAGTGATGAATTTCCGGGCAATTTAAAATAAATTCCTTCCTCCCTCCACCCTTGTCCTGCAAGTGTATACTCGTCAGATGTCATGAAACGTCATCAGAAGTGTCCACTTAATTTCAGGGCTGAGGGGAGAGAATGTGTCTTTTAATTGTTTGGAATGCAGCCACTGTGTTTTTTCTACAGCACCATTTTGTCCGAATACATTTGCTATTTAACACAACCGTTAGTGTGACAAAACTATCTGTAGAGTTGAAAATGCGATGGAAACACATTGAGCTTGAGATTTCATTCGATACATGAAAACTTTAGCGAAAAAGTACATTTTGTGTTCACTACATATCACACACTGATTTTTACCCGCAACAAGTCAGTTTGGTGGAAATGTTTTTTAGCTGATGTTTTTATATTCATGTGAAAATCTGTTGCCAATTGGTCTGACATTTTTGAAATTGCATCTTAGTATTCTACTATTCTAACTCTCAACATTAAGTTGAGACTCAGAATGAGTTCCACAAAAGTTTGCCCATCCCTGGTGTAGAGTACTTAAACAATTAGTCCATATTTTTAATTGTGAGAATCAATTAAACGCACAACACTGGTGTTCCCATGTCGTTGAGTGGTTCTCATTGGGGTAAGTGGGAGGACACTGGCACCTAGTGGTTAAATCACAAACTGCACTGGGTCTAATGATCAGTCTAACCGTCTGAAAAGTCACCTGCCATCAGCTCATGTCATTAGACTCGACCACAGCAGGACGAACAACACTAACCTATTATTTAACTCATATAGAGAAGAGGTAATGTTGGAGACTGCACTTCAATGTCCTATATAAAAATGTTTAAATTTACAATTTACATAATCAAATTACTTGTCCCAATTGTATCAATAATCATCCTCGATTCAATGTATGGTCACAGCCCTGTAAGTGCTGGTTGGTAAGAGGATCTCTCGCTCTCTCATTGAGGTTTAGTTAGCTCCACAGGTATTGATGGGAGTGAGAGATTTTACAGGACACTACAGGTAGGGTTAATCCATTAACCCTGGTCTGGGACCTTTAACTTTGTGACCACTCCGTCCACAGAATCAGCAGTGTATGCATGCGTGCGTGTGTGAGATAGGGGCCCAGTTCTCCTCTGGATTCACTGACAGAGGTGACTGGATCACTGGATCATCCAGCATGGTCATGCATATTCATAAACTCAAATGGATGTATAAATATTCCACAACGTTAAAGCATCTAAGTCTGTCACCATTTACATGAATTATTAAACCCCAGCACATGGACCTTCAGAGACAGACCGGGCATATGCTCCTCACAACTTTAAAAAAAAATCTATATGATTGTAGGGGACGACAGGGAAACAAACCTGGGTAGCTGGCGTGAAAGCCAAACACCCTATGCACCAATAGGGTTACCCACTTGATGAGAATTGTAACGTGGCTCAGATAGCAAGGATCACTACAATGAACAGGAAGGCACATCCCTGTGCCCTCACACATCCAGCCATGCGTTCCGAAGGCCTCACGGCCACCATCTCACTTTTGACACCAGTGTAGGGGAAGGTGGGGCAGGGAAGCAAACCCAGGTCACTGCTATGAAAGGCACCCTAAACGAATTGCCCCAATAGGGTTAACCCACTTGCTTGGAATTGTAAAGTGACTCATATAGCAAGGATTGCTAGTATATGTTCTGTGGTTATCCATCCTGTGCTAACTTTGAGGTGAAGCCAAAGGCAAATGTCCACCAGTGCTTGAACAATATAACTCATAGTCTATTCTATTGATGCCCCCTCCTATTATTTTCTGCTGATGTTTCCTATTTCTATTGATGTCTCTTATTTTATATTCTATTTTATTCTATAGCTGTTTCCTCTTCTATTCTAGTTTAGTCTGTTGTAGGCTATAGATGTCTGCCGTGTGGAGCCATACAGGCTCAGGTCTTTGAGGACAGTATCCCCTTGGACAAAGGGTCCTCAGACAGCAGAGCACTAACTAATTGATTGGATCAGGCAGAGCGAGACCCTGTCCATCTAATTGCTGCTCCTCTTCCCAGCTGGGACCAGCTGGTAACTGTCTATTGTTTGTGTAAAAGGATTTTCTCCAAAAACACAAGTAGGTGAAGAGGCACAGAAAATCTGCTGAAAACGCGATTATGCTTCTAAATCAAATCAAAAAGTAAATACAGTATTTTTTATCTCAGTCTGGAGTGTCGCGCTCGACCGCTTTAATATGCTTTTTTGTTTTGTTTTACTGTTCAGTGCCTCAAAGAGTTTTCCATAATAGCCAATGACAACTATGATATGTTTTAAATTATCCAGTCATTTATGAATGACATACTTTATTAACTACCTCTGTCTTATAGCATCATGAATCCGTGCGCTTTTTCCTAAACTCTTTTCTTCACTCAGTTGCCGACCGTGTATAACATTTGACAGATCAAGCAACAAAACAACAAAACAACGAGAAGATTGTCTACAGTAGGCTGGCTATATGAACCACAAAAGAACGACGACTGACATAGTAAGGAACTGATGAGCATACATTTAACACAGCGGCTGTCATTAGCATGCTTTGGAATAATATAATATAATATATTCCAACAATAACTGCAGATCTCTTACCATCACAGAGTGCAAAAGGAGGGTAGCGTTTTTTTTTTTTTATTACAAAACCAGGCGGTCTCAGTCTGGTATTCGCTGTATCTCCCTTATCTCGTATCTCCCTTAAAACCTCCTTGACCCTGCGCTATTCTGGTGTTGGATTGAAACCGGGTTGAGAGATTGACAGACATATTATCCAGTAACGGGGCTGATTGATAAGACAAAACCAATAAGATTCATCTGTGGGCGAGTTTACGTTGCCTGAGGATCCAGCGCTGCGTACCTCTTATATGAATATACAGTTGAAGTCGGAGGTTTACATACACCTCAGCCAAATACATTTAAACTCAGTTTTTCACAATTCCTGACATTTAATCCTTTAAAAAAATCCCTGTTTTAGGTCAGATAGGATCTCCACTTTATTTTAAGAACGTGAAATGTCAGAATAATAGTAGTGAGAATGACTTATTTCAGCTTTTATTTATTTCATCACATTCCCAGTGGGACAGAAGTTTACATGCACTCAATTAGTATTTGGTAGCATTGCCTTTAAATTGTTTAACTTGGGTCAAACGTTTCAGGTAGCCTTCCACAAGCTTCCCACAATAGGTTGGGTGAATTTTGTCCCATTCCTCCTGACAGAGCTGGTGTAACTAAGTCAGGTTTGTAGGCCTCCTTTCTCGCATACGCTTTTTCTGTTCTGCCCACACGTTTTCTATTGGATTGAGGTCAGGGCTTTGTGATGGCCACTCCAATACCTGACTTCGTTGTCCTGAAGCCATTTAACCACAACTTTGGAAGTATGCATGGGGCCATTGTCCATTTGGAAGACCCATATGCGACCAAGCTTTAACTTCCTGACTGATGTCTTGAGATGTTGCTTCAATATATGCACATCATTTTCCTGCCTCATGATGCCATCTATTTTGTGAAGTGCACCAGTCCCTCCTGCAGCAAAGCAGCCCCACAACATGATGCTGCCACCCCCGTGCTTCACGGTTGGGATGGTGTTCTTCGGCTTGCAAGCCTCCCCCTTTTTCCTCCAAACACAACGCTGGTCATTATGGCCAAACAGTTCTATTTTTGTTTCATCAGACCAGAGGACATTTCACCAAAAAAGTATGCTCTTTGTCCCCATGTGCAGTTGCAAACCGTGGTCTGGCTTTTTTATGGTGGTTTTGGAGCAGTGGCTTCTTCCTTGCTGAGCAGCCTTTTAGGTTATGTCGTTATAGGACTCGTTTTACTGTGGATATTGATTCTTTTGTACCTGTTTCCTCCAGCATCTTCACAAGGTCATTTACTGTGGTTCTGGGATTGATTTGCACTTTTCGCACCAAAGTACGTTCATCTCTAGGAGACAGAACACGTCTCCTTCCTGAGCGGTATGACAGCTGAGTGGTCCCATGGTGTTTATACTTGCGTACTATTATTTGTACAGATGAACGTGGTACCTTCAGGCGTTTGGAAATTGCTCCCAAGGATGAACCAGACTTTTGGCGGTCTACAATTTTTTTCTTCACAGATTTCTTTTGATTTTCCCATAATGTCAAGCAAAGAGGCACTGAGTTTGAAGATAGGCCATTAAATATATCCACAGGTACACCTCCAATTGACTCAAATGATGTCAATTAGGCTATCAGAAGCTTCTAAAGCAATGACATGATTTTCTGGAATTTTCCAAGCTGTTTAAAGGCACAGTCAACTTAGTGTATGTAAACTTCTGACCCACTGGAATTGTGATACAGTGAATTATAAGTGAAATCATCTGTTTGTAAACAATTGTTGGGGAAATGACTTGTGTCATGCACAAAGTAGATGTCCTAACAGACTTGCCAAAACTATAGTTTGTTAATTAACAAGAAATTTGCCGAGTGGTTGAAAACCGAGTTTTAATGACTCCAACCTAAGTGTATGTAAACTTCCGACTTCAACTTTAAATCACAAAGCAGTATAACAACGTGCCTGAAGAGATTGACTATTATGAATGAATTCTTTAATTATAGCCTAGTGGTAAGATCATTTCCTTCTGCACTGATGTGAGAGACAGCTAGACAGGTGAAAGCAGGCTTCCAGAGGGCCACTTTATCCCTTCTTACATGTCCTGTATTTTCAGATCAGGACAGATGAAGGACAAGAAAGGTGGAAAGGAAGCCACAGTGGACTGTTGAGAAGCAGCCCTCACATCCTGTCTTTGAGACTGGATTTGGCATCTAGGAAACTATCACAGGGCAGGAGCTGGTATAAGAGAATCCGAGGAAGTGTGTGTGTGTGTGTGTCTGTGTGTGTGTGCGCGCGTAGGTGCATTTGTGTCTATATGTGTGTGTGTACCAGAGGGTAGGTCAGTTATTCCAGCAACCAAGACACTTCTACCAGGGGAAACTGTTTGTTTTAGAGGATGTGATTATGAAAAAACACATTCCAAATAAGGAACGTGTTTTTGAATGTTTTTAAAGGATGAGGAAGTTTGAGGAAGCAGACTGGAAATATTGAGGCTGCGTGTGAACACCTCTTTCCTGCCTAACTGTTCTCATTCTTTCTCTAAATATCTCCTGAGGTTACTCAGGCAAAAAGCAAGTTCAGTTTTTTGAAAACAGTAACAAAGTGTATTGTATCACAGTGCCTTTCTACTTTCTAAATATTTGTAACTGATTTAACTGTACTGTATATAAGAACAGGAATACAGTATGTGTATATGAATAGTGTATAATAATGATTTTTGTTGTCTCTTGGTGTCTGGACAATATATGACTCTCTTATCTTGTGTTTTATGTAATGTAATATTAGCTCATGCTGTTCTTGTGTCTAGCTGTTCTGCACTGCTGAATGTACAACAGCTAATGTGGATCCTAGCTCTCTTCTCCTCTCACCCCAGCTCCCCATGACACAGAGCTGAATTTGGGACAGTTCAGTCACTACCCCCTTTCAAGGGGACAATACAGAGCAAGGTTACGAACCATTCAGCTTCCTCAGGACAAAGAGTCCCTGTAACCCACCCTTAATAGCCCCTGGACAATAGCCAGAGAGACCCTGTAGAGGAGTTGCAGTGTATACTGAATTCAGAACTCTGATGAGTGGAGCAGCCTGCTTGCTAGTGTATGAAAGAGAAAGGGAGGATGACAGGAGGATAGAAGACAACCATGAGGGGATACCACAAGTCTGGGTTGTGTGTGTGTGTGTGTGTGTGTGTGTGTGTGTGTGTGTGTGTGTGTGTGTGTGTGTGTGTGTGTGTGTGTGTGTGTGTGTGTGTGTGTGTGTGTGTGTGTGTGTGTGTGTGAGTGAGAGAGAGAGAGTCTACCTAGAGTTCCAGCGCTCTAGGTGTTGTCTGATGAATGAGTATCTGCTTCTATTGATTCTCTCCAGAGTCTGGGTTCTGTCTGATAAAGGGTGTGTTTGTGTGTGCATGCTTTTGTGTGTGTATGCATATTGATTAATAGCTAGAGTAGAAGAGATATGTCTGAAAGCATGGATTGCTAATGCCATAATTCCTTTTGAGGTGAGTTCTACAGGTAAGTTCTAGCTAATAGATAACAGATAGCTAATTGAGAAGACACCTTTGTTGTTGACACCTGTGTTCCTCCCAGAGGAATTGTGTCTACCAGACCTGGGTTCAAATATTATTTGAAATCTTTCAAATACTTTGATAATTTGCTTTTACCTGCGTGTAGTGCCAGATGGGATGGATTATACATTTTGGTACTGTTTTCAGTGGCACAACTGGCTAAGGTGTTTCAAGAGGGCGGTCACCTGTGTTTGCAAGACAGAAGACACTAGATTGAGGCTGAGTACCAGCTTGTGATAGAGGAAGCTTAATGAAGAGCCGGGCTGGAGCAGAGCCTGTACACCCTGTAGCTACACCTACCTGTGTCTGATGTTGTTTCTACTGAGAACTCTCCCAGGAGATAGAAGAGCTTGTCAGGATCCCACTGGGCAAAAACTGGTTGAATCAAAGTTGTTTACACATAATTTCAACCCCCCCCCCAAAAAAAATCTGTGATGTGTTGGAAAACTGATTGGATTTGCAAAAAGTCAGCAACGTAACGGCAATTTTACCCAACTTTTAACCTACTGTAAATCCGACGACATGGTGACTTATTTGTGGATTTCACGTTGAATTCACGTTAGTTGACAACTCTACCAAGTAAATCCAAACTAGACGTTGAACTGACTTCTGTTCCCAGTGGGTTGCTAGGACAATCTAGGAGTAACCTCTTCCTGTGCTCCATCACCATGGTCACCCCACCTAGGTGGTCCGTTACGACACACACGCACGCACGCACGCACACACGCACACCCAAACAGGGAGTGTAATAAATAAATAACCATACACACAATCCTTCACACACAACACAGAAGTAAGCACATATATACACACACACACACTCACTCACTCTCACATAGGGGACCAGTGTCAGAAGTTCAGGGACACAGAAAGGGTTCTTGCTGTATATGAATAATGCATGGGGGATGTAAGTGACCCTCTGCCCGAACAGACAAGCGCACACACACACTGCCCTGACCCTTAATGCTTCAACCACCCTACCCCCACACTTCTCCAGATATGTACAGTAAATCATCCATAGCATAAGACAAAGAGGATTTGGTCAAATGACATTGTAGAACAACACCATAAAGCCTCACAATCCGTCGGTACAAAGGGGTTTTATTACTATAGAAATCATTCTACATGTGCAAAACATTATACACATGTTCCGTGTGCAGCTAAAACAGATTCCATACAGCACATACATTTACCTTAGTGGACTGCCTCGCTTAAAATCAGACCCTTACTTTAAATGATCACCATCGCCATCCTCATTATGATCACCATTAAAATCATCATCATTATCATCTTCATCATATGCAATATATTAAGTCAAACTTAAGACTGTGCGGTCAGCAGCCTTTCCCAAACGTCTGTGTAGTGTGTGACCCTCCTACAGCTCGTGGAAGGTGGGGCCCACACCTGTATCATACGAAGCCAGTGTTTCTGGTCTTCATATTACCATTAGCTAACAGAAATGTGTTCAATCTAAGAAAGAAGTGGGCAAGCAAACACGTTAGTCTGTTTTCAATGAGTTAACTCTCCTATAGTATATAGACCATTGATTATATGCATTATTTGGCATTGGGTCATTGACTGATGTGCATCAGCATCCAAACGTTAGTCACCACCACCACAATTCACCTTTAACCTCAAAGCCCGTTGTTCAAACCTCACCTCAACTGTCCCCCTGCATTACTATAGTAGTGTATGTGCGGTGTCTGAGGAGGTCCCTGGTTCAAGCCCTGCTCCAGCTGACCCCCAACTGTATTGCTTCTGTAGTGTCACACACTCACTCGTCCACTCCTCCGCACCGACAAGGTTCTCCACTTCTGGCAGTCTTTGGCCATCTTCTCCACTGTGCCACAGCTCTGCTGATGTCAATGGAGCTCAGTCTCTCTTCTCCACCATATTGTCCTGGGCCTTCAATGAATAACAGTAGTGTAATGTTCAGTTCGTGATCATAGGAGCGGTGTCCGAGGTGGTCTCTGGTTCAAAGTCATGGTACTCCTCCATTTCTGTCTCCTCTGTAGCACTGTTCTGAAAATGCACATGTCTATTCCTCTCTTTCCTCACTCGCTCTAGCTCTGACCCTGGCTGCTCCATCTCTACCTCCAGCATGGCCCGGCTGCTCTCTCCTCTCTCCCCCACTCCCAAGCCACTCTCCCTGGGTACGAAGGCCAGCCCTGGCCCTCTCCTGCCCATCGCCATGTGGAGGAAAGAGAAGGTATGTTCTGTCCCTCCTCTCTCAGACACACACACAGACGTTATCCCTACATTGTCCTCCAGGTCTTTAGGGGACACTGTTTCGATATTTTTGCTGAGGAGGAAGTTGAAGAAGGCTGTGACCAGGAGCATGATGCCTGGAATCACAGGGGAGAACTTTTCAAACTGAAGAAATACAATACATTTAAACATCAGATGTTGTTTTGAATTGAAACTGAATCCAAAAGACATGTTGGGTGAGTATCAATGTTTGTGAATTACATCAACCTTATTAAATGTAATAATAGTGTGTAGTAGTACCTGGTAACAATAGTGATGGTGAGGTAAGGATAATGCCATGGTTAGGTAATGTTGTTACCTGGTAGAGTGGTGTTACCTGGTATAACAGCATGCCACACTAACACAGGGTGAAGGAAACACACCACTGACATCATGGAGTAGTAGAGGAACTTCTGAAAGCCTCCAAGACGAGCCATCTTTCCCCACAACACAAACACACGCCACCCTGGGGGGAAACTAGAGAGAGGAAGGGGGGTGAGTGAGGAGCGGAGATGGGTGAGGAGGGGGAAAAGCAGGGGGACAGTATTATGTTTGAGTTTTTTTTGTTCACTTCACTTATGAAAGAAATAGCCACACATTTGCTATGATGACAAAGGACAAATTGCATCCTATTCCCTATACAACACTCTCGCCCTTTGGCTCCCATAGTAGTGCACCATACAGAGAATAATGTACAATTTTGGATGCACACTTAGACAAAGCCTTAGTTGGAGATTGTGGGTAGTGTACTCACGGCAGACACATCTGCAGGAGGGCATCTAGGAAGTAGGCTACCTCAAACACCATCATACCTGCCCCAGACACCCTAAGGGTTTCAACACACAAACAGATCAAAGAACAGACCAAGAACCAAACAGATGCTAGTGATCAGACAACTACGGACCAGAATAAGGGACAATGTCATACAGAGTACAACCCATGACATTTCCTATCAGAAGACTCGGTCTCCACTGTTGATAAATGTAATAAACAGTCTTGCATTTCTCTACTCCTCAGGGAGATGTTTTCCTGTGCTGTGCAGTGCGTGTTGCTTCATGGGAGTTTAGCCATGGGTCACAGACATAATGCAAAGTAGGACAGAGACCCAGGTCACTTGCCTCTCCTCCTGCTTGCCCCGCTCTTCCTGTACTGCCTCCCCCACCCTAGACCACCCCTTCCCTAGCCACCCTCCTCTTTTTCCATTATGAGTGCAGATTGACCTGAAACACACATTCTTTCTTTTATTAAAACAGTTGACTCACTGTATGTGTAACCTATCCAAGTGAAGCAGGAAGTTTTTATATAGCCTATCAGAGTTTAGCAGTGATCGTTTCTATCCAATGAGAGTACTCACAGCAGGTAGATGGCCAGACTGTGGAACTTCCCCTGTCGTAACGTCTCCACTCCTACAACACAAAGCACTGGAGACAGCAGAAGGGCAGGTTACACACACACACACACACACACACACACACACACACACACACACACACACACACACACACACACACACACACACACACACACACACACACACTTCACATTTAGCATTTAAACAAAATAGTGATGATGATTTAGATGAAATTGATAGTAAATTAACTACTGAATTAAGTACTTTATTCCAAATTAACTCTAGGCCTAATTGTCCAACAGGTTATTCGTACATGTAGTGGCCACTAGATGTCAGAATTACCACATGGCTGTCTTTCATAAGTACACTATATATACAAAAGTATGTGGACACCCCTTCAAATTAGTGGATCTGGCTAGTTCAGCCACACCTGTTACTGACAGGTGTATAAATTCGAGCTCACAGCCATGGAATCATTAGCAAACATTGGCAGCAGAATGGCCTTGCTGAAGAGCTCAGTGACTTTCAACGTGGCACCGTCATAGGATGCCACCTTTCCAATAAGTCAGTTCGGCAAATTTCTGCCCTGCTAGAGCACTTAATTGTAAGTGCTGTTGTTGTGAAGTGGAAATGTCTAGTAGCAACAACAGCTCAGCCATGAAGTGATTGGCCACACGTTTGAAGCGCGTAGCACTTAAAGATCAATTGCAACACTCACTACCAAGTTCCAAACTGCCTCTGGAAGCAACGTCAGCACAAGAACTGTTTGTCTGGAGCTTCATGAAATGGGTTTCCGTGGTCGAGCAGCCGCACACAAGCCTAAGATCACCATGTGCAATGCCAAGCGTCGGCTGGATTGGTGTAAAGCTTGCCGCTATTGGACTCTGGAGCAGTGGAAACGCGTTCTCTGGAGTGATGAATCACGCTTCAACATCTGACAGTCCAACCAACGAATCTGGGTTTGGCATATGCCAGGAGAACGCACCATGCCCCAATGCATAACGCCAAATGTAAAGTTTGGAGGAATAATGTTCTGGGTCTTTTTTTCATGGTTTGGGCTTGGCCCCTTAGTTCCAGTGAAGGGAAATGTTAATGCTACAGCATACAATGACATTCTAGATGGCTCTGTGCTTCCAAATTTGTGCCAACAGTTTGGGAAGGCCCTTTCCTGTTTCAGCATGACAATGTCCCTGTGCCCAAAGAGAGGTCCATGAGGCCTCCCAAGTGGCGCAGTGATCTAAGGCCACTAGAGATCCTGGTTGGAGTCCAGGCTCTGTCGCAGTTGACTGGGAGACCCATGGGGCGGCACACTATTGCCTCAGTCTCCCCCTCATCTTTCCAACACTGTACTATCTCTTCAGTAAAGCTTTTACAAAATACAAAAGGAGTGGTACAGCCCAACTCCTTGAAAAATGTATTCAAATAAATAAATATCTGCAGTGAAGTAGGTACCACTGCAGTATATCTACATTACATTCAAGAAAGTGAAGCGAGAGCGAGTGAACTGTTTGTGGGTTGCTTGTTAAGGATAGACTAAATTTCTTTAAATGGTTTACATTTTAAATAGGGATTGTGTGTGTGTGACTTTAAAAGGGTTTACATTTGTGTGTGTGTGCATACATGTATGTTTGTTTGTGTGTGTGTGTGTGTGTGTGTGTGTGTGTGTGTGTGTGTGTGTGTGTGTGTGTGTGTGTGTGTGTGTGTGTGTGTGTGTGTGTGTGTGTGTGTGTGTGTGTGTGTGTGTGTGTGTGTGTGTGTGTGTGTGTGTGTGTGTGTGAGTAAGGTGACAGGGTTGAAACGGGGGTCACTACTGACATGTGGAAGTCATTGGTCAAATCTGTTTACCAGAAATACGGTGCTGGAATCTGCACCAAGGGAATATGTCTAGATCAGGGGACCGAGGCTAAATGGTTAGTAGGACTTTATGGAGTGTTTGGAGAATTAACGCTGCCTGTAGACTAGACCTAGTGGAAAATGACATGCTTCTCAAAGGGACGGTGTAGATCTAAAAAAGTAAGTGTGTGTGTGTGTCAGCATATGGTCAAATTAGCCAATAAGACAGTAAGAGATGAGTTCTGTGTGATGTGAGACTAGACACTTACCACCCAGCTCAGACATATGGATGTCCCATGTATATTACACTGTAAATACCAGACCTTTAAATGGATATAGCAGGAGGTAGAGAGTGTACTGTAGCTGAAACAAAGCAGTATGTGATTCATGCTATGATATAGTATGAGAGTAGACTGAGGGAGCTCTGTGTCTCCGTAGCCCTCTAGGAGCACTAAAACACAGTTATATATGATACAATACAGTACATATTAGTCTAAACTATTTAGCCTGCTGTTCTCACTAGAGAACAAGAGGAGATAAACCTTAAGGTTCATGATTAATCCTCTACACTCACTCACTCACTCACTCACTCACTCACTCACTCACTCACTCACTCACTCACAACCTCTATGATAGATGACAAAATTCGTCTCACAGCTCCATTTTAAAGTCCAGGCCTACAGTCTGTCTCCTACCTGATGTTGTGTGAATGAGAAAGAGATAGTGTGTGTGTCCAGTCAATTACAGTCCTGCGGTCTCCTACCTGCTGACGTAGAAATACCCAGAATCCTGCAGGCAACCTCTACCACGACCCACCAGGCTGTCACCACGCTGCCCATCGCGCAAACACTTCTCTCCTCTTTTACAACTCTTCTTTCTTCCTTCTCTAATCCACCTCTTTCCAGTTCAAACGTCAGTCTGTGGGTTCTATTGGAGCCTATATTAATGTGACATTTTGCAGTACAATCTCACAGGTGAGCTTTAGTAGCTACAGATGCACTATGCAATTTCAGCTCCAGGGGTTACAGTGGCAACAGAGGCAGCATCCACACAGCTCCATGGGGCTCAGTCTTTCTGAGCCGCTCAGTGAGTGGCTGGGTACTAATCGGTCTAAAGCAGCGTTGAAACACACACACAAATACCCAAGCTTGTGCACACGCACACGCACACACTTAGTCGGTTTATACAGCATTCCATTCCAGTGTGGCCGGTCGGATCATGGTTGTGTGTGTATCGGGTGTTTGTGTGTGAGCGCTACAGGTTGGTGAAGGGTGTTTGTGCCAGAGTGTTCTTTCAGATGGCTGGTTAAAGATTACCTGGTTTGTGAATGACATTAAAAAATAATGCTGTGGCTGGATTGCCCTTCCCAGAGGTGGTCATAAACACAGACACACACACACGCACGTACGTAAACGCCACACATGCAGGCAAAGACACTCACACACTGAGGTCAATGACCTTCAGCATTCTAGCTCCCTTCACCAGCAGCATACCACTCTGCAGCCCACTGATGGCTTGCCTTGGGAGCTCGGCAGGGTTGGTCCTGATCAGTCCCTGGATGGGAGACCAAATGCTGCTGAATGTGGTGTTGGTGGGCCAGTAGGCGGCACTCTTCCCCCTGGTCTAAAGTGATGCCCCAGGGCAGTGAAGTGCACATACGTAGCTGATGTTACTGGAATTATTTTACCTCACTTTGCATCCGCACAGCTCTCCCAGTAAATGTGTTTTTGTAAAATATTCAGTGTAAATTGTTAAAAGCAGTCCTTGTGCATAGAGTTGTATGGTTTGTTCAACTTTGAAATGAATGGTTTTTGTATGGCATACGTTTTAGGGAAAGGGAAAGGGGGATACCTTCCGCATTTAACCCAACCCCTCTGAATCAGAAAGGTATGGGGGGCTGCCTTAATCGACATCCAAGTCTTCGGCGTCCGGGGAACAGTGGGTCTTGCTCAGTGACAGAACTTTAAGTGGAATTGCCCCTTGTCTCTTTTTCTATCCATGGGAATACTTGGGAACAGATTTTCTAAATAAAATTTTAGCTGAATTTTAGCTGAGTTATTTTACAGTTTTTTTTTTTTTAAGCAAAAAAAATCAATAGTGGCACGGTTTTGGCCCACGGGCTGCCTGCTGCCGACTCCTGCCCTAGATGTTTAGAACATACCCTAGATGTTTGTAAAATGGCCTAGCTGTTTAAGCCCTGAGGAACTTTAAGAGTGTGGAAATGCTGTGAAGAGTGGAAAACATGCTGCCGCCGCCAACAAAGACCCCTTGATCAGCGGTGACACGCACACAGGCGCACACACGCTTACACACACACACATACTGTAAGCTGGCACACACACTGAGTACCGGACCTGTGTTAGTCCTATTGGCAGAAACACAGACAGAGCTGGACCTCAGATTGACTCCTGTTGTGGGTTCAAGTATGTAAATCTCATTACACACACACACACACACACACACACACACACACACACACACACACACACACACACTCAAGCAAGCAAATGCACGCATACACAAACTCACTCACAAAGGCACCTTTGTTTCCCACTCCAAGTCCACTTGTTTCCAGCTTAACAGCCAGGTTATTTGTGTGTGTTTATCCTACTGTGATGCAAGCTTCTAGCAATAATCAACTGTTTCAATCCAAATCAAACACAACACTCTGTGAATCTGGGAAACTACAGAGGCTAACTGCTGCTGGAGAGACTAAGTTTGTCCAGAAATGTTCATCAGAAAGAACACAAAATGTGTAGAATAATATGTAGGACTATTAAAAGGGAGCAGTTTAAGTGGAGCATGAAGACCTGGGGTTAAATAGCAGAATTTATGAGAGTGTTTTTCTCTGTTTAAGAGTTTTATATTTGTTTTGTCTCGTGGGTTTCATAACCACGTCTTTATAACAATTCAATAATGATGAGACTCTGCGGCACAACCCCAATACATCGCAAAAGTATTCTCTGTGACCTAGGACCCAGATGACCATGGTCTGCAGCTGCAACTAGAAGATACTGAACTGAACCACAGCAAATGTTCTAGTAACGGCCACAATCATATGTCCTAGAAACAATGCCGTTGTCCTACAGTTCTATTAAGTAGAGTTAGGTCATTGAAGCGCACGTTATGCTGCAAAACATGAACAATTTTCAGCTTTATATTTTTTCTCGTTGCTGCAACTACCCAATAGGCTGGGGAGGCAAAGGTGGAGTCATGCATCCTTTAAAACATGACCTGCCAAACCTCGCTTCTTAACACCCGCCCGCTTAACCCGGAAGCCAGCGCACCAATGTGTCTGAGGAAACACTGTTCACCTGACAACTAAGGTCAGCCTGCAGGCACCCGGCCCAAGGAGTCACTAGAGCGCAATGAGCCAAGTAAAGCCCCTCTGGCTAAACTCTCCCTTAACCCGGACGACACTGGGCCAATTGTGCTCCGCCTTATGGGACTCCCGATCACGGCCAGTTGTCATAAAGCCCGAGATCAAACCCGGGTCTGTAGTGAGACCTCTAGCACTGCGATGCAGTGCCTTAGATCACTGCGCCACTCGGGAGGCCCAGCTTTGTATGTTTTATCATAACCTTAGACCACAACCACCCACACTAGCCTGTAAGGAGGTCTGGTCTGGAACGTGATGCTCTAAAACCTCTAGTCTCTCGTCTGCCTCGCCACCCTCCTCAGATGAGAGTGATATAGGGCATACGTGTTTACATCCACATGTACAGGAAATCACAGAAAAGACCACCCACTTATAATGCCCACATTTGAATGAAATGGCCTTACCACATTAACAAACAATGAAACAAAAAAATGAAACCGCAACAACAAACAGTAAACATCACATTGCAGATACCGCATAACAAGAATATCAATGTGTGCCTTCTACCCCTACGTAGCAGTATACCAACAAGACTGGCTGGTGTAATCACTGCACATTTGTTTGGTCTGTCAGTCTCCGATCTCTGCGACACAACAAACTAGGCATAAATGATAAAACACACACACGAAGACACTGTTTTGTGAAACTAAACCGTGATAGCCTGACCAAAATGGGAGGTGTTGTGTGTGCGTGCGTGCATGCTTGTGTATGTGTGCGTGCGTGTACGCCTGAGTTTGTGTGCGTATGTAATAAAACATGTCAGACACTGACCCAGTTGCAGTCCGTTGTTGGGGTGATTAGTGGTCGTTACTCTAAGAACAGAATATTGCGTTACAGTGTACAGGTGGTGGAACAGACAGACTGTCAACTGTTACCGTCACATCCTCTAATCCTCCCTCTGCAATAACAAACGGGGTACTTTTCACTCCACACACTCTCAGGGAATTGGGCAGAGAACACAGTCTAATAATGGGAACACAAGACAGGTGTAGATAGAGTATGGTGTGAGTGAAAATAACTTAAGCAAGCTGACAGATATCCAGTATACGTGTGAATATAGTGTCACAGTGTAATTACAGTTCAATGTTTTTATTTGGTGAATTGAGCTGTAGACAGAGGATCTGACACATCGACAGGCCCCCCTCACACAATCATGCATGCATGCGACACATACACATACACACACTCACACACACACACAGTCTTCCCATATTAGCCAGCGCTGAGACATGAGTCCTGGGCCTGTAGTCTACCCACGTGGGCATCTGTTACTCATGAAGAGTTACCCACATGGGCATCTGTTACTCATCTTCCTACAGGGAATACAGCTCTAATGGTGATTACAGTGGCAGTTTTATCTGGTGTTTAAACAATTTTCAGACATGCTCAGTAATTACCCTTGTACAGAAACAGTCAGAGACAAACATAGCAGTGTACTTTTCTAAAGGCTTCACTGAGTGTAAATAGTGGGATTTGTTTCTGAACAAAGACAAAGTCACAACGATGAATTACATATGAAATATAGCACAAGCTGGTTAAGCTGATTGTATCATATTCCAATGTGTCATTAGCTACACCCGATTGTCATACTGATAGCAGAGGTACAGTGTAGTGGAGTATTCACTACTCTAGAGTGCCACCTTGTGGTGGTAGTACCTCACTACACTAAAGTGTTGTAACACTACAGTAAGGCCGTGTGTAACAGAGACTGATGCAAACGGATGTAAAAGCAGTGGCGTGTATTCATGGATGCCAAAGGAAGGCATTTTTATGTATCTTTCGTCTCTCTGTGTTTCAATTCGCAAGAGGCGAACAAAACAGTGCCCCTCTGTCTCTGTATGTATAGCCCAATCTATCTGATGCTGTCTGGTCAAAAAGAGTATGACATTGTTGCCACCTGTAGCATTGAATGCAAGGAATGTCAGAGAGCGTTTGGCCTCCCTTTAAAAAAAAAGTATCAAACAATAGCCAATCCGCATTGAGATAAACTGAGTGAGCCAAACATGAGTGGTCCTGGCAGACCAAAAAACAAAAAGGGGGGAAGCCACCAAACACTTCACATTAGAAATCAAACGTCATTGACAGACAACTTTAATTGTTGCATCTCGTGTGTCGTTGTCCTCTGGTGGCTAGCTAGCTAGCTAGATAAAATTGTCCCTTTCCTAAATTAGCTATGGATGAAGCTGGAGACTCATATCTCCCTCACTAACTTTAAGCACCAGCTGTCAGAGCAGCTCACAGATCAATGCACCTGTACATAGCCCATCTGTAAATACCCCATCCAACTACCTCATCCCCATACTGTTATTTATTTGATTTATTTTTGCTCCTTTGCACCCCAGTATCTCTACTTGCGCACTCATCTTCTGCACATCTATCATTCCATTGTTTAGTAGCTATATTGTAATTATTTTGCCACTACGGCCTATTTATTGCCTTACCTCCCTTATCCATACCTCATTTGCACACACTGTATATCGACTTTTTCTATTGTATTATTGACTGTATGTTTGTTTATTCATGTGTAACTCTGTGTTGTTGTTTGTGTCGCACTGCTTTGATTTATCTTGGCCAGGTCGCAGTTGTAAATGAGAACTTGTTCTCAACTAGCCTACCTGGTTAAATAAAGGTGAAATAAAAAATATAACAAATAAATAGAGATAGGAATTTGGACTTGTGGTTTTACTTAATTCTGGCCAATGATGGCCAATGATTTTAACGTTGATTCTGATCCAACCATAAACTCATACATTGTGCCTCTTGCCTGAGATATTGAATGTTCAGTATGTAGCTGGATGTAGTAGGATAACTAATGTTAACTGCTGGCTCATCGTTGCCCATGAAAGGAAGTTAGGCTAGCGAGCAAGCATTTTAGCCAGGTAGCATAGGACAACAAAAACAAAAGCGTGCATGACAGTTATAGACCCTTTAGGCAACATACAAGAGGAGGATGGCATTGGTGTTTCTCTACAAATAGGGTGAGTCAACATGTTTCTTCTACTTGCATGCTAACGCACGCACACGCACGCACGCACACACGCACGCACGCACACACACACACACACACACACACACACACACACACACACACACACACACACACACACACACACACACACACACACACACACACACACACAAATAAAGCCGCATGGACGGCCAAATCAGATTAAGATTACGTTGATTGGACTAAATACATTTTTTGGTATATTTTAGTTGTCACTGTATTAGATTAAGCATAGGTGATTAGATGCTGTTGAAATGGTCCTGGAATAGTGGAGGCAGTGCCTGTTTTCTTTGCAACTCGCTGTAATTCTCCATGGTTCTAAATCAATAGTTGTTCAGTAGTCAGAAACATTCACTTTCTTGACCATGCTGTCGGTCATTTAACTGTTTGTTACATGCAATATGTTTTGTGGACAGATGTTGCTCTCCGATTTTATGATGGAACAAAGGTGTGGTTGAATTTATTCTGCCACTGTATCTTATTGTCTCAGCCTTAGGCCTAGATATCACGGCCACAAGGCATATGAACCAACATGTTATAGAGCAAACAACGCAATCATAACAACACGTAGGTTGTAAATGGCATTCCTTTTCTTGGCTTCATTTTACCCATGCATGTTCTTTGTCTCCTTTCCCTGTCTTTGTATGTCTGTCTCTGTCTCAGACCCAGTCTGCTTTCTTTACCACAGTCTCTGATGCTAAACATGATCAGGACACTGACCAGACTGTAACATCTGTTAGATAGGAGAATTCTTCCCGTCTGAGTTTTCTAATTTCTTTAACGTGACGAGACCGGTGGCTTCACCAGATGGGGAGAACCGAGGAGGGCCGGGGAGGGGCGAGGAGGGCCGAGGAGGGCCGAGGAGGGGCGAGGAGGGGCGGGGAGGGGCGAGGAGGGCCGAGGAGAGCTGGGGAGGGCCGAGGAGGGCCGGGGAGGGCCGGAGAGGGCCGGGGAGGGGCAAGGAGGGCCGGGGAGGGGCGAGAAGGGCCGAGGAGGGACGAGGAGGTGCGAGGAGGGGCGAGGAGGGCCGAGGAGAAGAGGAGAAGAGGACATTATACATGTCTGTGTAGAGTGACAGTGGCCAGAGAGTAGGAGAGAAGGAGAGAGGAAGAGAGGGTAACACTTTATTTGGATAGTCCATCTGTAGATGCTCGACAAACTATCAGTAAAATGTCGACAGCATGTTGGTTGACTTTCAACAACAAAGTGTTTGTCGTCCATCTGCAGATGTTCCACAAACTTTCTGTTGACCATCAGCAGCATTTCAACAGCATATCTTAAGCCTTTCAGGAGTGTCTCAACAGTATATCTCATCATTTTCAACAAAGTCATCTATAGTCCATGTATAGATGGGCAACAAGCCATCTGTAGACTATCAGCAGCATCTCAACTGCAGATCAGTTACAATTGAACCGAATATTTGTTATCATTCTAGTAACTATCTGTAGATATGCTTCGGGACTTTCCAAATAAAGTTAAAAAAAAAACATGTTAAGCTTAGCTGATGGACTACAGACTATCTACTTCACATTCAAATATGTATCAACTGAGGAGCGTGTTTAGTGCATTCATTAACACTGTAATAAACCACGGTAGATGTGCATTGGGACTGAATAAAGGGAATGTTTAATTAGGTAAATATGCAATAATCACTCAACAGATCCAAATGTGCTGCAGTTGTTAGGATGACTGAAATGGCCTTTTGACACTGGAGCACCTGGATAAATAAATCAAGTTGGAAACAAACAAACAAACAATGACTCTGATTCAAATCAAATCAAATCCAATTGTATTTGTCACGTACACATGTTTAGCAGATGTTATTGTTATAAGTTGTAGCTGTTATAAGTGTAGCTAAATGCTTGCTCCAACAGTGCAGTAATATCTAATAATTCACAACAATACACACAACATAAAAGTATAATAATGGAATAAGGGAATATGTAAATATTAGGATGAAAAATATCAGAGTGGCATAGACTAAAATACAGTAGAATAGAATACAGTATATACACTACTGTTCAAAAGTTTGCGGTCACTTAGAAATGTCCTTGTTTTTGAAAGAAAAGCAAAAGTTTTTTCCATTAAAATAACATCAAATTGATCAGAAATACAGTGTAGAAATTGTTAGTGTTGTAAATTACTTGTCACGACTTCCGCCGAAGTTGGTCCCTCTCCTTGTTCGGGCGGCTTTTGGCGGTCGAAGTCACCGAACTTCGAGCCATCGCTGATCCTCTTTTCATTTTCCATTGGTTTTGTCTCGTCTTCCATCACACCTGGTTCCAATCCCATCAATTACATGTTGTCAAATCAAATCAAATCAAATCAAATCAAATCAAATTTTATTTGTCACATACACATGGTTAGCAGATGTTAATGCGAGTGTAGCGAAATGCTTGTGCTTCTAGTTCCGACAATGCAGTAATAACAAGTAATCTAACTAACAATTCCAAAACTACTGTCTTGTACACAGTGTAAGGGGATAAAGAATATGTACATAAGGATATATGAATGAGTGATGGTACAGAGCAGCATAGGCAAGATACAGTAGATGGTATCGGGTACAGTATGTACAATGAGATGAGTATGTAAACAAAGTGGCATAGTATAGTATAAAGTGGCTAGTGATACATGTATTACATAAGGATACCGTCGATGATATAGGGTACAGTATATACGTATGCGTATGAGATGAATAATGTAGGGTAAGTAACATTTATATAAGGTAGCATTGTTTAAAGTGGCTAGTGATATATTTACATCATTTCCCATCAATTCCCATTATTAAAGTGGCTGGAGTTGAGTCAGTGTCAGTGTGTTGGCAGCAGCCACTCAGTGTTAGTGGTGGCTGTTTAACAGTCTGATGGCCTTGAGATAGAAGCTGTTTTTCAGTCTCTCGGTCCCAGCTTTGATGCACCTGTACTGACCTCGCCTTCTGGATGATAGCGGGGTGAACAGGCAGTGGCTCGGGTGGTTGATGTCCTTGATGATCTTTATGGCCTTCCTGTGACATCGGGTGGTGTAGGTGTCCTGGAGGGCAGGTAGTTTGCCCCCGGTGATGCGTTGTGCAGACCTCACTACCCTCTGGAGAGCCTTACGGTTGAGGGCGGTGCAGTTGCCATACCAGGCGGTGATACAGCCCGCCAGGATGCTCTCGATTGTGCATCTGTAGAAGTTTGTGAGTGCTTTTGGTGACAAGCCGAATTTCTTCAGCCTCCTGAGGTTGAAGAGGCGCTGCTGCGCCTTCTTCACGATGCTGTCTGTGTGAGTGGACCAATTCAGTTTGTCTGTGATGTGTATGCCGAGGAACTTAAAACTTGCTACCCTCTCCACTACTGATCCATCGATGTGGATAGGGGGGTGTTCCCTCTGCTGTTTCCTGAAGTCCACAATCATCTCCTTAGTTTTGTTGACGTTGAGTGTGAGGTTGTTTTCCTGACACCACACTCCGAGGGCCCTCACCTCCTCCCTGTAGGCCGTCTCATCGTTGTTGGTAATCAAGCCTACCACTGTTGTGTCGTCCGCAAACTTGATGATTGAGTTGGAGGCGTGCGTGGCCACGCAGTCGTGGGTGAACAGGGAGTACAGGAGAGGGCTCAGAACGCAACCTTGTGGGGCCCCAGTGTTGAGGATCAGCGGGGAGGAGATGTTGTTGTATTTAACCCTCTGTTCCCCCTCATGTCCTTGTGGGTGATTGTTGTAAGTGCTTGTGCTCGTCTGTCCTGGTGTGCGTTGGGTTATGTACCCATTTATTTTATTAGTCTGTTTTCCAGGGTTTTTGTTTGTTAATGAACTGCACAGTTGGAAACACAGTTATTTCTCTCCTGCGTCTGACTTCTCTGCCGCCAGTTCGCACCCCTATTGTAGCTGGATACAGCTGATTTTTAATGGAATATCTACATAGGTGTACATAGGCCCATTATCAGCAAGCATCACTCCTATGTTCCAATGGCACGTTGTGTTAGCTAATCCAAGTTTATCATTTTAAAAGGCTAATTGATCATTAGACAGCTGAAAACTGTTGTCCTCATTAAAGAAGCAATAAAATTGGCCTTCTTTAGACTAGTTGAGTATCTGGAGTATCAGCATTTGTGGGTTCCATTACAGGCTTTTTTCAAAAACAAGGACATTTCTAAGTGACCCCAAACTTTTGAACGGTAGTGTACATATGAGATGAGTAAAGAAAACATATGTAAACATTATTAAAGTGACTAATGTTCCATTATTAAAAAGTGGCCTGTGATTTCAAATCTATGTATATGGGCCAGCAGCTACTAAGGTGCAGGGTTACGTAACCGGGTGGAAGCCACGTAGTGATGGCTATTTAAAACCTCTACAGGATTGGTGTCCCACCTGCGGGATGGTTGAGCTAACGTAGCCTAATGTGATTAGCATGAGGTCGTAATTAACAAGAACATTTCCCAGGACATAGACATACAGTGGGGCAAAAAAGTATTTAGTCAGCCACCAATTGTGCAAGTTCTCCCACTTAAAAAGATGAGAGAGGCCTGTCATTTTCATCATAGGTACACTTCAACTATGACAGACAAAATGAGACAAAAAAATCCAGAAAATCACATTGTAGGATTTTTAATGAATTTATTTGCAAATTATGGTGGAAAATACGTATTTGGTCAGCTACAAACAAGCTAGATTTCTGGCTCTTACAGACCTGTAACTTCTTCTTTAAGAGGCTCCTCTGTCCTCCACTCGTTACCTGTATTAATGGCACCTGTTTGAACTTGTTATCAGTATAAAAGACACCTGTCCACAACCTCAAATAGTCACACTCCAAACTCCACTATGGCCAAGACCAAAGAGCTGTCAAAGGACACCAGAAACCAAATTGTAGACCTGCACCAGGCTGGGAAGACTGAATCTGCAATAGGTAAGCAGCTTGGTTTGAAGAAATCAACTGTGGGAGCAATTATTAGGAAATGGAAGACATACAAGACCACTGATAATCTCCCTCGATCTGTGGCTCCACGCAAGATCTCACCCCGTGGGGTAAAAATGATCACAAGAACGGTGAGCAAAAAGTGTGAATGACCTGCAGAGAGCTGGGACCAAAGTAACAAAGCCTACCATCAGTAACACACTACGCCGCCAGGGACTCAAATCCTGCAGTGCCAGACGTGTCCCCCTGCTTAAGCCAGTACATGTCCAGGCCCGTCTGAAGTTTGCTAGAGAGCATTTGGATGATCCAGAAGAAGATTGGGAGAATGTCATATGGTCAGATGAAACCAAAATATAACTTTTTGGTAAAAACTCAACTCGTCGTGTTTGGAGGACAAAGAATGCTGAGTTGCATCCAAAGAACACCATACCTACTGTGAAACATGGGGGTGGAAACATCATGCTTTGGGGCTGTTTTTCTGCAAAGGGACCAGGACGACTGATGCGTGTAAAGGAAAGAATGAATGGGGCCATGTATCGTGAGATTTTGAGTGAAAACCTCCTTCCATCAGCAAGGGCATTGAAGATGAATCGTGGCTGGGTCTTTCAGCATGACAATGATCCCAAACACACCGCCCGGGCAACGAAGGAGTGGCTTCATAAGAAGCATTTCAAGGTCCTGGAGTGGCCTAGCCAGTCTCCAGATCTCAACCCCATAGAAAATCTTTGGAGGGAGTTGAAAGTCTGTGTCGCCCAGCAACAGCCCCAAAACATCACTGCTCTAGAGGAGATCTGCATGGAGGAATGGGCCAAAATACCAGCAACAGTGTGTGAAAACCTTGTGAAGAATTACAGAAAACGTTTGACCTCTGTCATTGCCAACAAAGGGTATATAACAAAGTATTGAGATAAACTTTTGTTATTGACCAATTACTTATTTTCCACCATAATTTGCAAATAAATTCATTAAAAATCCTACAATGTGATTTTCTGGATTTTTTTTCTAATTTTGTCTGTCATAGTTGAAGTGTACCTATGATGAAAATGACAGGCCTCTCTCATCTTTTTAAGTTGGAGAACTTGCACAATTGGTGGCTGACTAAATACTTTTTTGCCCCACTGTATTCTAGCTTCTGGGCCTGAGGAATAGGCAGTTTCATTTGGGTATGTTTTTCATCCAAACATCAAAATCAAGAGGTTCATCCCGGCCATCCTACAATCTAAGCTTGTTGCCCTCAACCTCACACAAATTATCAATGAACCTACTAGGTACACCCCCAAATCCATAAACACGAAAACCCTCATAGATATAATCCTAATTAACTCTTCATAATATATGCATAGTCACTTTAACCATATCTACATGTACATACTACCTCAATCAGCCTGACTAACCGGTGTCTGTATGTAGCCTCGCTACTGTATATAGCCTGTCTTTTTACTGTTGTTTTATTACTTTACCTACCTATTGTTCACCTATACCTTTTTTGCACTTATTAGTTAGAGCCTGTAAGTAAGCATTTCACTGTAAGGTTGTATCCATGTTAAATTCAGCGCACGTGACAAATAAACTTTGATTTGATTTATCTTCAGAGCTCGTGCTGCTAGGTGACCTAAACTGGGACATGCTTAACACCCCGGGCCATCCTTCAATCTAAGCTTGATGCCCTCAATCTCACACAATTGATCAATGAACCTACCAGGTATGACCCCAAATCCGTAAACACGGGCATCCTCATAGATATCATCCTAACCAACTTGCCCCCCAAATACACCGCTGCTGTCTTCAACCAAGATCTCAGCGATCACTGCCTCATTGCCTGCATTGCCTGGTTAGACTGTAAACTCTCCTTCCAGACTCACATTAAGCATCTCCAATCCAAAATTAAATCTAGAACCGGCTTTCTGTTTTGCAACAAAGCATCCTTTAATCATGCTGCCAAACATACCCTCGTAAAACTGACTATCCTACCAATCCTCTTCGGCGATGTCATTTACAAAATAGCCTCCAACACTCTACTCAACAAATTGGATGCAGTCTATCACAGTGCCATATGTTTTGTCACCAAAGCCCCATATACTACACAACCACTGCGACCTGTATGCTCTCGTTGGCTGGCCCTTGCTTCATACTCGTCGCCAAACCTACTGGCTCCAGGTCATTTACAAGTTTTTGCTACGTAAAACCCCGCCTTATCTCAGTTCGCTGGTCACCATAGCAGCACCCACCTGCAGCACACGCTCCAGCAGGTACATTTCACTGGTCACCCCCAAAGCCAATTCCTACTTTGGCCGCCTCTCCTTCCAGTTCTCTGCTGCCAATGACTGGAACGAACTGCAAAAATCGCTGAAGCTGGAGACTCTTATCTCCCTCACTAACTTTAAGAACCAGCTGTCAGAGCAGCTCACAGATCATTGCAGCTGTTCATAGTCCATCTGTAAATAGCCCATCCAACTACCTCATCCCAATACTGTATTTATTTAGCTCCTTTGCACCCCAGTATCTCTACTTGCGCATTCATCTTCTGCACATCTATCACTCCAGTGTTTAATTGCTATATCGGAATTACCTCGCCACTATGGCCTATTTTATTGCCTTACCTCCCTTATTTTACCTCATTTGCACACACTGTATATATACTTTTTTTCTTCTACTGTATTATTGACTGTATGATTGTTTATTCCAAGTGTAACTCTGTGTTGTTGTGTGTGTCGTACTGCTTTGTTTTATCTTGGCCAGGTCGCAGTTGTAAATGAGAACTTGTTCTCAACTGGCCTACCTGGTTAAATAAAGGTGAAACAATTATTTTTTTTTAATCCACAGATGACGCAATCTCAATTGCACTTCACACTACCTTCTCCCTCCCGGACAGGAGAGGAGATAACTATGTGTGAATGCTGTTCATGGACCTCAGCTCAGCGTTCACACCATAGTCCCCTCCATGCTCATCAACAAGCTGGCGACCCTGGGACTGAACACCACCCTCTGCAACTGGATCCTGGACTTCCTGACGGGCTGGCCCCAGGTGGTGATGGTAGGCAACAACACCTCTGCCACGCTGTGTTTAGTCCCCTCCTGTACTCCCTGTTTATCCATGACTACGTGGCCATGCATGACTCCAACACCATCATCAAGTTTGCTGACCACACGACCATGGTAGGTCTGATCACTGATGGTGATGAGACTCCTACATGGAGGTCAGAGACTTAGCAGTGTGGTGCTAGGACAATAACCTCTACCTCAATGCCAGTAACACCAAGGAACTGAACGTTGACTACAGGATAAAGAGGGGAGAGGACTTAACATGATCCACAAACACCCACACAGTCGTGAAAAGGGCACAACAGTGCCTGAGGAGGCAAAACATTTTGGTATGGGCCCTCAGATTCTCAAAAAGTTCTACAGCTGCACCATTGAGAGCCTCTTGACTGGCTGCATCATCGCTTGGTATGGCAAATGCACTGCCATCGACTGCAAAGCACTACAGATGGTGGTACGGACAGCCCAGTACATCACTGGGGTCAAGGTCCCTGCCATCCAGGACCTCTATATCAGGCGACGTCAGAGGAAGGCCTGAAAAATTGGAAAAGACTCCAGCCACCCTAGCCATAGACTGTTCACTCTGCTACCGTCTGGCAAACAGTACCATGGGCTCTTGCACCAACAGGCACCAAAAGGCTCCGAGACAGCTTCTACCCCCAAGCCAAATAAATTGTCTGCTAAATAGTTTATTAAATGGTTACCCAGACTATCTGCACTGACCCTAGCTTGCACTGACTCTATGCACACTCACAAGACTATATATACTGGCACTCGCTTCATGTCATCTACAAGACCCTGCTAGGTAAAGTCCCCCCTTATCTCAGCTCGCTGGTCACCATAGCATCACCCACTTGTAGCAGGCGCTCCAGCAGGTATATCTCTCTGGTCACCCCCAAAACCAATTCTTTCTTTGGCCGCCTCTCATTCCAGTTCTCTGCTGCCAATGACTGGAACGAACTACAAAAATCTCTGAAACTGGAAACACTTATCTTCCTCACTAGCTTTAAGCACCAACTGTCAGAGCAGCTCACAGATTACTCCACCTGTACATAGCCCACCTATAATTTAGCCCAAACAACTACCTCCTTCCCTATTGTATTTATTTTATTTATTTATTTATTTTGCTCCTTTGCACCCCATTATTTTTATTTCTACTTTGCACATTCTTCCACTGCAAATCTACCATTCCAGTGTTTTACTTGCTATATTGTATTTACTTTGCCACCATGGCCTTTTTTTGCCTTTACCTCCCTTATCTCACCTCATTTTCTCACATCGTATATAGACTTGTTTATACTGTATTATTGACTGTATGTTTGTTTTACTCCATGTGTAACTCTGTGTTGTTGTATGTGTCGAACTGCTTTTCTTTATCTTGGCCAGGTCGCAATTGTAAATGAGAACTTGTTCTCAACTTGCCTACCTGGTTAAATAAAGGTGAAAAAATACACACTATGTACACACTCACTAACACACACTACACTGACATTCTCACACAAAACTGACACACATTCACACTACATACGCACACATACACACATGCTTACTGACACAACACAAATACACATACACACGCACACACACTTTAACAATCATCACATGCTGCTCTGTTTTTTATTTGTATTATTATCTATCCTTATGCCTAGTCACTTTACCCTGCTTTCATGTACATACACTGAACAAAAATATAAACGCAACATTCAGCAATTTCAAAGATTTTACAGAGTTACAGTTCCTATGAAGAAATCAGTCAATTGAAGTAAATTCACGAGGCCCTAATCTATGGATTTCCCATGACTGGGAATACTGATATGCATCTGCTGGGCACAGATACCCTGAAAGAAAAGGCAGGGGCGTGGATCAGAAAACCAGTCAGTATCTGGTGTGATCACCATTTGCCTCATGCAGCGCGGCATCTCTTTCACAAAGAATTGATCCGGGCTGTTGTTAGTGGATTGTGGAATGTTGTCCCGCTCCTCTTCAATGGCTGTGCGAAGTTGCTGGATATTGGCGGGTACTGGAACACGTTGTCGTACACGTCGATCCAGAGCATCCAAACGTACTCAATGCGTGACATGTCTGGTGAGTATGCAGGCCATGGACGAACTGGGACATTTTCAGAATCCAGAAGTTGTGTAGAGGTCTTTGTAACATGGTACCGGGCATTATCATGCTGAAACATGAGGTGATGGCGGCGGATTAATGGCACGAAAATGGGCCCCGTCACAATATCACCGCACATTCAAATTGCCATTGTTAAAATGCAATGGTTTTCATTGTCCGTAGCTTATGCCTGTACATACCATAACCCCAAACACGATGTCTACCATCAGCCCGGTGCAGTTGAAACTGCGATTCATCATGAAGAGCACACTTCTCCAGCATGCTAGTGGCCATTGAAGGTGATCATTTGCCCACTGAAGTTGGTTACGATGCCAAACTGCAGTAAGGTAAATAGTCTGGTCAGGATGACGAGCATGCAGATGAGCTTCCCTGAGACGGGTTCTGACAGTTTCTGCAGAAATTAAGGTGATAATTTGCCCACTGAAGTTGGTTACAACGCCAAACTGCAGTAAGGTAAATAATCTGGTCAGGATGACGAGCATGCAGATGAGCTTCCCTGAGACGGTTTCTGACAGTTTCTGCAGAAATGCGTCGGTTGTGCAAAACTAACAAGTTTCATCAGAAGTCCGGGTGGCTGGTCTCAGACGATCCCGCAGGTGAAGAAGCCGGATGTGAAGGTCCTGGGCTGGCGTGGTTACACGTGATCTGCGGATGTGAGGCCGGATGGACGTACTGCCAAATTCTCTAAAACAACATTGGTGGCGGCTTATGGTAGAGAAATTATGTGCACCTGTGTAATAATCATACTGTTTAATCAGCTTCTTGATATGCCACATCTGTCAGTCAGGTGGATAGATTATCTTGGCAAAGGATAAATACTCACTAACAGGGATGTAAACAAATTTGTGCACAACATTTTAGAGAAATAAGCTTTTTGTGCATAAGGAACATTTCTGGGATCTTTTATTTCAGCTCATGAAACATGGGACCAACACTTTACGTGGTGTGTTTGTATTTTTGTTAAGTATATACCTCAAATACCTCACACCCCTGCACATTGATCTGGTATTGGTACTACCTGTGTATAGCTCCATTCATGTGTATTTTATTCATGGTAAAGTCTACACTTGTTGTATTAAGTGCGTATGACAAATAGTTTGATTTGATTTATATAATTTGTTTGTCTCCTGAAAACACATGACACCTGGTCCTTTGTAGCTCAGTTGGTAGAGCATGGTGCTTGAACCCACTATGCCAGTGTAGTGGGTTCAATTCCTGAGACCACCCATATGTAGAAGGTATGCATGCATGACTGTAAGTTGCGTTGCATAAAAACATCTGCTAAATGGCATATATTATTATGAGACTAAGGATTTGTATCCATTAGTGATGTCAAGCAGTTAAAATAATTAATTAAACACGATTTTCTGTAATTGTTGTTTGAATTTGCTTTTTACATTGAAGCTTTTTACGTTTAAAAAGCAGTGCATTGAGTTCCCAGGCACACTATATTTTGATTGTAAGGAAGGAAACACAAAATAATCTGTATCAGAAACAAAATGCTCCAAATGTCTAGTCTATTTTACCATGTGTGGGGGGGGGGTTTTAAACTGTGTGTTGTTATTCTCTGAATTTACAAATGCCCTAAACTAAACTGTTGTTCTGGTCTGTCCTCTCTCAAGGTAATGGCAGAGATGGTATCTAGATGCATGGGAGATCATTTGGCTGATGAACAGTGTGAACCTCAACACCTCCCCTCTAATCGGCTAAAAATGGCTTAAATTGCGATCAGTATGGTCCTTCACCACTTCTTCCGTGAGACCTGAGTCCGAGCCAGCAACCTGTACACAGCAGTCGAAGATAACAACGGCCTTTTCTCTTATGCTCTTTCTCTCAGGAGCGACATGGGGTGCATGTGGAGTGAGCATGGAGAGAGATCCAGTCCAAACTTCTCTCATGCTGCTGGTGTACCGGTAGGAAAATTGACAAAGACATAATGGACTGTAAAGGACAGTGGTGGCTCAGGTGAGAGACATTATCAAGGGGCTTCCACTTTGAACATGTGCTATTAAAAGGGCAAACTAAAACACTATCTGAAGAAGAACATGAAGAAATGCCAGGAAGAATGAATGCTGTGAAGGGGTTGGTCAACCGTGCCAGTAATTGATTTAGGCCTGTCCAAAATTGTTTATTTGGGGTATCAGGTTGATTGTGGAGGTCTGCACACGGCAGAATTTTGTAATTTAGAATAAGAATGCATTGAAATACCAATCTGTCATTAACATACAGTAAGTGATGAGAAAGGCAAGGGTCTTAAATTAAAGTAATAGAACCAACGTGAAGCACTAAGGACTCATTCTAAATTTGGATTGGATAATTTATCAATAATTATAATTATGATTTGGAAAGGCAAGGCTTCTAGAGACTTCTAGAGAGCTGTGCCCTAAAAACTCCTTGCTGTCCCCAGTCTACCTGGCCGTGCTGCTGCTCCAGTTTCAACTGCTCTGCCTGCGGCTATGGAACCCTGACCTGTTCACCGGGACGTGCTACCTGTCCCAGACCTGCTGTTTTCAACTCTCTAGAGACAGCAGGAGCGGTAGAGATACTCTCAATGATCGGCTATGAAAAGCCAACTGACATTTACTCCTGAGGTGCTGAATGGCTGCACCCTCGACAACTACTGCGATTATTATTATTTGACCATGCTGGGCAATTATGAACATTTGAACATCTTGGCCATGTTCTGTTATAATCTCCACCCGGCACAGCCAGAAGAGGACTGGTCACCCCTCATAGCCTGGTTCCTCTCTAGGTTTCTTCCTAGGTTTTGGCCTTTCTAGGGAGTTTTTCCTAGCCACCGTGCTTCTACACATGCATTGCTTGCTGTTTGGGGTTTTATGCTGGCTTTCTGTACAGCACTTTGATATATCAGCTGATGTAAGAAGTGCTATATAAATACATTTGATTTGATTCCATGTTCCATGTTTTTGTGCCTCCGATTGGACACAGTCTACTGTGGACAAATGTGTAGGATATACTATTGTGCAACACCCAACACTATTCCTATGAATTATTCTGGATATAATGACAAAAAAAAAATACATAAAATACAAAATATAATATAAAACATCAAATACATACAGTTGAAGTCAGAAGTTACCACACACTTAGGTTGGAGTCATTAGAACTAGTTTTTCAGCCACTCCACAAATTTCTTGTTAACAAACTATAGTTTTGGCAAGTCGGTTAGGACATCCACTTTGTGCATTACAATACATTTTTCAACAATTGTTTACAGACAGATGATTTCACTTATAATTCACTGTATCACAAGTTTACATACACTAACTTGACTGTGCCTTTAAACAGCTTGGAAAATTCCAGAAAATGATGTCATGGCTTTAGAAGGTTCTGATAGGCCAATTGACATAATTTGAGTCAATTGGAGGTGTACCTGTGGATGTATTTCAAGGCCTACCTTCAAACGGAGTGCCTTTTTGCTTGACGTCATGGGAAAATCAAAAGAAATCAGCCAGTCTGGTTCATCCTTGTGAGAAATTTCCAAACGCCTGAAGGTACCACGTTCATCTGTACAAACAATAGTACGCAAGTATAAACACCATGGGACCACGCAGCCCTCATACCGCTCAGGAAGGAGACGCATTCTGTCTCCTAGAGATGAATGTGCGAAAAGTGCAAATCAATCCCAGAACAACAGCAAAGGACCTTGTGAAAATGTTGGAGGAAACAGGTACAAAAGTATCTATATCCACAGTAAAATGAGTCCTAGTGGACCTAGTGGACTCTAGTGGTTAGAGTGTTGGGCTAGTAACCGGAAGGTTGAAAGTTCATATCCCCGAGCTGACAAGGTACAAATCTGTCGTTCTGCCTCTGAACAGGCAGTTAACCCACTGTTCCTAGGCCGTCATTGAAAATAAGAATTTGTTCTTAACTGTCTTGCCTAGTTAAATAAAGGTCAAATTTTAAAAAAAATAATTAAATAACCTGAAAGGCCACTCAGCAAGGAAGAAGCCACTGCTCCAAAACTGCCATAAAAAATCCTGACCACGGTTTGTAACTGCACATGGGGACAAAGATCGTACTTTTTGGAGAAATGTCCTCTGGTCTGATGAAACAAAAATATAACTGTTTGGCCATAATGATGTTTGGAGGAAAAAGGGTGAGGCTTGCAAGCCAAAGAATGCCATCCCAACCGTGAAGTACGGGGGAGGCAGCATCATATTGTGGGAGGTGCTTTGCTGCAGGAGGGACTGGTGCACTTCACAAATTGGATGGCATCATGAGGTAGGAAAATTATGTGGATATATTGAAGCAACATCTCAAGACATCAGTCAGGAAGTTAAAGCTTGGTCGCAAATGGGTCTTTCAAATGGACAATGACCCCAGGCATTCTTCCAAAGTTGTGGCAAAATGGCTTAAGGACAACAAGGTCAAGGTATTGGAGTGGCCATCACAAAGCCCTGACCTCAATCCCATAGAAAATGTGTGGGCAGAACTGAAAACGTTGTGTGAGCAAAGAGGCCTACAAACCTGACTCAGTTACACCAGCTCTGTCAGGAGGAATGGGCCAAAATTCACCCAACTTATTGTGGGAAGCTTGTGGAAGGTTATCCGAAACATTTGACCCAGGTTGAACAATTTAAAGGCAATGCTACCAAATACTAATTGAGTGTATGTAAACTTCTGACCCACTGGGAATGTGATGAAAGAAATAAAAGCTGAAATAAATCATTCTCGCTACAATTATTCTGATATTTCACATTCTTAAAACAAAGTGGTGATCCTAACTGACCTAAGACAGGGAATTTTAACTAGGATTAAATGTCAGGAATTGTGAAAAACTGAGTTTAAATGTATTTGGCTAATGTTTATGTAAACTTCCAACTTCCGAAGTTTGCATATAATATATTTGCATATACCCCCCCCCCCCCCCCCCCCAATGTCACACATTGGCCCCATTATTTATAGAAATACCCCAAGGATCCTATAAATGTGCTTTTGGGCTAGGATCTGTCTGTCATATCTCGTGTAATTCTCCCGTCTTACCTGGTGTCTTGTGTGACAAACTGGTGGCTTCTGGAAAATAAACTTTTACAGTAGAAAATGGCCTATGTGGCATCGGTAGTCGTCATATACATGATCTATAGTCCCAAAATGGACTAACAATTTGCAGGATCTACATTCCTCTCTATCGTTTTCACTATATTCATTATCCTCTTCTTGTTGTGGTTGTGGTTGACATTGTGCACTCAATGTCCCCTCTTCCTCTCTGTTTGTTGTGCCATTCAGGGACTCCAGAATTCTCTCTGATGTCAAAGGTTTTATTATTGGCTGTCTTATTGGCTGTTGCTGAGGCTGTTCCTATAGTGACAAAGTCGACCCCAGAGAAGACATCTGTCACACATACAGATGCTGAGGATTAGACTGTAGCTTTAGCATCTACAGCTGTAACTACTGTAGCTACAGCAAGTACTACTCCAGTTGTTCCCACATCTACTGGCCAGAGAGGGATCTGCCGACTTCGATGAGGATGAATTCTGTCCCTCACACCACACCATAGCCATAATGTCTTATTCACTACAGTGTCTTCAGTACATCACCCCAGGTATAGGTCCTGCTCCTGGACTGGGGATCATGCCTCCTTCTCTCTGTAATGTTGTAATAGTGGAACATTCGCAGCCTGGGTTACTCAACATGTTTACTTCACATTTCAACATCTGGAAATATCTAAACCCTCTCCCACGCACTCTAAGACCCATCAAATGTGTGTATATCCCTAGCATTTCTGTATCCTCTGCAGGATTGTACTGTGATTTGTGAGGCAATAGAAGAGTGACTCCGCAGATGTACTCACTCCCCCTTGTGTTTTCTCTCTTTTTCTCATTCGTTTCCTCTCTCTCTCTCTCTCTCTCTCGCTCTCTCTCTCTCAGGGGTAGGGGACAGTAAAGGAGGTGAGTTCTGACTCCAGGGAAGATTATATGTTTCATATGTTCATCTCATCATGTAGTTCTACTGGCCATAAAGATATCTCTGGCAAAACTCTTCCACCCCCCTCTCTGCTATTGGTATATCCCATCCTTTACCATGTATGAGCACCTCCGGAACCCAGACCGAACTGATTATTGGCAAAGTTGTGACCTCTTTTCCGAGAAATGATGTCAGAAATTAAATGTAGACTCAGGGATGTGACATCGATGCAGAAAGTAAACAGCATAGTGGGTCAATTTCCCCAACAACTAAGACAGTTGAAGCTACCTACCACGCTCTCACAGCATGAAGTGAATCCGTGCGCATGTGCAGATGCTGCATGCAACTGTGTGAGAGCTACGTCTTGAATCTCGTGACAACGTCATTTCGCTGAGTCTAACTTTAATATTAAATACATATTATATATTTTTTTATTATGCTCTGTTTTGTCCCTGTGGGGCTATCAAACCCCACAGGGACAAATGGACTGACGGACGGATTTCCCAGGTGTCTCTCTGATGGTGATGTGTGTGAGCATGGAGTGTTGGGACAGGCCCATCTACCTGTGTCACAGCTGTCAGGAGAGAAGCCCCACCCATATCTTCATGCCTCACCTCACCTCCGCACTCCCCTCCCAACGCCCCACGGTCAGAGTGTGTGCGTTTTTGTATAACTTTTTATTCCACCCTTTATGTGGTATGACTGCTTCTAAATGACATCTATATAATGCTTATGAAGCCGTATGAACGCTTCATAAAGTCTCTATAAATTGTCGTTAGTCGAAAGTGGGAGCCGTATTTCGCTGTGTATCAGATGTACCAGAGTCTGAGCGTCTGCCATTTGGCTGGGGGCCAGAGATGGGCCTGGAGGTCCTGAAAACTCTGGCCTGGGAAGAGGAGAGAGTGAGAGGAGAGAAAGACAAGATACTGAAGTTAAGGAAGGATGGAGTCTCCCTGCGGTCTCCCTGCGTGACCACTCAAGCCATTAACTATCTAATGACTGTCCGTCTCATGATGTTGTGATGTTGTTTTTCTAAATACATTTTCTTGTGTACTTTGAAGCTCTTTGAGATTCTTTGAAAAATACCCAAAATATAAATGCAACATGCAATAATTTCTAAGATTTGATTGATTTATAGGAAATTAGTCCATTTAAATCAATTCAATATGGCACTAATATATGGATTTCACATGACCGGGAATACAGATATGCATCTGTTGGTCAAAGATACCTTTAAAAAAGGTAGGGGTGTGGATTAGAAAACCGTTTACTAATTTTCTTGATATGCCACACCTGTCAGGTGGTTGAATTGCCTTGGCAAAGGAGAAATGTTCACTAACAGGGATGTAAACCAATTTGTGCACAATATTTGAGAGAAATAAGCTTTTTGTTTGTATGGAACACTTCTGAGATCTTTTATTTCAGCTCATGAAACAAGGGACCAACACTTTACATGTTGCATTTATATTTTTATTCAGTATAATTTAGAAATCTAAAAAATATTAGCTGACTTGGGCTTATTGACTGACTATTAGTGACACAAAAACTGCTGATGCAAATACTGATAGTTCCATCCAGAATGCTGCAGACTAATAAGACTGATCTTTCGTGGCAATTTCACTCTTAAGTTTTGTGTTACCAGTATGTAGCGAGTCTACATGTGGCAGGCAAACTCGGACAAGTCAGGTGACGTGTTGGGCAAGTGTGTGAGCTTCAGTGTGTATGACTGAGAATGTGTGTAGATGTTTTGTGTGTGCATGCGAATGTGTGTCTGTAGACATATCGCTTCGCAAAACAATCAATATTGGCCGTAATTCTCATTAAGATGTGTTTGAGACTCTTCCTAAATTGGAGCCAATTGGAAGCTGGGGAAATTTAGCCAGGACACCAGGGTTAACACCCCTACTCTTACGATAAGTGCCATGGGATCTTTAGTGACCACAGAGAGTCAGGACACCCGTTTAAACATCCCATCCGAAAGACTGCACCCTACACAGGGCAATGACCCCAATCACTGCCCTGGGGCATTGGGATCTTTTTTTCTGACCACGGGAAAGAGTGCCTCCTACTTGCCCTCCAACACCAGGCAAGCCAGCAATGGGATGCAGGAAAGTGGTCAGAGGAAATGTGGTCGTGAGGGCATTCACAGAAATATAATATCACAGAACATATTACAATTGTGAATTTATTCAAAAACAAATTAGTTTACATTTGATCCTATTGGTTAATGCTGTGCATGAGTAGTTCATTTTGGAAACTCACATGTTGCAGAGAGGCTGAAGATCCATCTTTGCTCCTTGCAGGCATGCTTCTAATCTCAAAATCCCAGATTTTGGGAGAAAACCTTGGGAAGATATTGGATTCTCTTTGACATGTTGAAAGGGGAAAAAAAAAAAATTCAGATGAGGGTCCTTTTTCAGACAGACAAAACATTTCCCCCAACAAATCACAAGTTTGGTCCAGCAGACCAACTCTTTCCGTAGCCTGTGGGCAGACATGCCAGAACGTTGCGATTTTAAACCAAAGTTTGCAGGCCAAATCTTTGCAGTGGTTTCAGAGAAGGTAGATCATGAAAACTTGACACTTGCGAAATGCACTCATAAAAAAATATACTCCGTGTACTTTTTGATCGGCAGGGATGTTTTACGTTAGACTAGGACAACAAGCGAATAAGGTGGTGACGTCACCAGATAAGGTTGAGATGCTCGTCCCTTTCTGACTCCTATCTGTCCCAATTGACGCAGGTACTTGCACAGACGTGTATGCTGGAACATTGGTACATTGTGGGAGGCAAACTCATTGGTCTAGAGCAGGGGTGCATTCACTCTTCAACGAGGTCCGGAGGGCCGCACTAAAAAAATATATTGTATTTCCTTGTCGCCAAAATGTGCAAGAAATGGTCCTCTATCCATAGCTTTTGGATTTTTTTCTATGCTTCTTGCTTTCGTTTCGATGACTGGTTAGCAAGCTGGGTAGAGTGACGAGACGATAAATGCAGGTTCATTATCATTTCTACACAGATTAGATTTGGTTTTAGTCGTTTCAATGTGGATTGAGATCATTTTAAATAACAAAAAAAAAAATGAATCTAACCACCTGCTGACCGGATTGAAAATACAGTGCTCTTGACATCCCTGGTCTAGAGAGGCTAGCAGGCTACCCCAACTCTGATGAGCTTTCTCTGGCTAGACATCATGTCTGCCATGCTAGCACAGCCCACAGAGAACTTTACAATGACTAGCTTTCACGGTACGGTACCGAACTCAGAAGATGGCGTTCTCATTTGACACCAAACATATACATGTACTACAACTACAAAACACATCGGAAGAGCAGTTTAATGAAAATTGAAAGTTCATATTACAAAGCACAAGAGCAACATCCAAAACTGTTCACAAGAAGTCCCCTGTAGCCAGACACTTCAATGCAGTGGGGACAATTTATATTCCAGGGAAACTAAATTGTACAGACACCAAGGGTGGAGGAGATAGAGTGAAACTGTTGTTACAGAGAGAGGCATACTACTACATATCCATGCCTTACACATTGAAAGCATTAGAGGCCTGAATGAAGAACTTCTGCGGCTTCCTGTGAGCAACATGTGAGCAGTACAACAACAAAAAATTGTGAAACCTCCACGCTATATAGTCAAAGCGAATCTGTCCCAGTTATTAAAACACCTCCAACACAGAAAGGCACAGCAGCGCCAACAGAATAACAGGGATCTGCTGTTTTTTGTCCTGGCGGTCTGAACTCTCCAACACCTAGGTTCACATACACACACACACATGCACACACACACGCACACACACATACATGCACACACACATACATGTGAATATATGAATACACACACACACACACACACACACACACACATACACATACACATACACACACACACACACACACACACACACACACACACACACACACACACACACACACACACACACACACACACACACACACACACACACACACACCTTGAACATCCCAACAGCTTAAACATCAGACAGACATTACCCAGAAAACAGTGTTATTCCACCAAGATTCTCTTCCCTCCTCTCTCCTTAACACTCATCTTCCTACTCTCACCTAATGACCTATTAGTCGGGGAGTCCTATGGAGAAGAGCTGTGTGTCTCTGTACAAGCCTACAGTGCCTTCAAACAGTATTCATACCCCGTTGACTTATTCCACATTTTGTTGTACCCGCCTGCCTGACTATTTTCCCTGCCTTGACCACGAGTCTGTCTGCCACTCTGTACCTCCTGGACTCTGATCTGGTTTGGACCTTTTTGCCTGTCCACGACCATTCTCTTGCCTACCCCTTTGGATGAATAAACATTGTGAGACTCCAACCATCTGCCTACTGTGTCTGCGTCTGGGTCTCGCCTTGTGGCATGATACTGTAGAAGTAGAAATATGTATAAGGAGAAACTAACCTGTATAACAAGTTGTACAATCATTGTCCTGTTTAACATTCACAGTCAATTTCACTACGATGACTACATAAAACAGTGTAAAGGTTGTAAAGATTGTGTGTGTTGCTTTATTGAGCTATTCTATTGATATTACAGTTTTTTCCAACTGCTTACACACAAAATATTTTCATGTCACACGATTTTTGAAACCTCTCACTCAAAGTGAAAAACTACACACCAAATATCCAAAACCATAAGCTATTTCTCAGCCTTTGACTCAGTTGTCAATTGCATAAAACACTTTTTTCAAAACACAACACACAATTCTCTACCTAAAACACAAAAATCTAACAGGAAGTGACTTGCTTTCCTTTTCCAAACACAACCAATCAAAATGCTACACTTATTCACCAGGACACATACATTTTGAAGGAGATGTGAGGCATTTTGCATTTTGTGTGTGCAGTTTTGGGAATTGTGTGTAGAGTTTTGAACAAAGGAGGCAGTTTTGAAAACGTGTGTAAGCAGTTGGAAAAAACTGTAAACAATTCCCAAATGTGAGAGAGAGGGAAAGAGAACTAGAGAGAGAGAGAGAGAGAGAGAGAGAGAGAGAGAGAGAGAGAGAGAGAATGGTTAGCGTGCTGCTACTGTGTGTGAGCGTGTCTCCTTTCTGCCCTTCTGTAACCCATCTGAGGATGTTCGTCAAATGGAGCGATCTGCCACCTGGACACAGGGTACCTTCCTGTCACTCTCGACTCTGATCTCTAATCCCTGACCCCGGAACCTCTGACCCAGCCCTGACCACACAGAAGCCTCAAATCAGCAGGTTCATGGCTGTGCTCTCACCGCCAACCGCTTCTCTCCTCCCACTCCCCCTTGAAGCCTAATGTTGAACACTTTTCCTTTGACCGCCATGTTCACAGGTCCACGTTGCTATGACGGCCATTGTTTAGGGAGAGGGCCATCAATTTCACAGGTCTACGTGATCTAATATTAGAGAGGGGGAAGAGGAGAAAGGGAGTGGGAGAGGAGGGGTTGGAATGGAATGAAAGAGAGGGGGTAGATAACAGTGAGAGTGTGGAGAGACTAGAAAGGGTAAAGGAAGGGGAGAGGGAGAGGAGGGTTAGAGGAAGAGGGCAAGAAAGATAAACAGGTCGGAAGGCAGTGTAGTGTGGGTTCTAATATCGGATTGTGTGGGTGAGATGTGAGAAGCAGAGCTCTCATCATGAGGTAATAGTTGCAGAGAGAGGAAAGGATTTCTGTGAGGTGAAAGATCCCCGAAGCCACATACCATGTCTAAACAAATGAAAACTCACCATGATAATCAGTCATATCACATGCACATGCACACACATGGCAATAATTCATACTAGCGTTGTATCCAACAACACAGTGAAAACTAGCATTCACCACACAGTACATAGAGGGCAGGTAAATATGGACTATGATGTTCGGCCAGCTATAACAATGGCATTGTTTACAAAGCCTTCAATCTATTTTCAGAATCCACATTTTTTGTGAGTGCTGCTATGACTGACTCGGTTTGAACCTGAGTCTCTACGACACTGTGTTAAGTCCGCTGAGCTGAAGCCGTATGGGCATTAGCAGTGTGCCTCCATTACACTATGGTGGAGGAAGGAGTGAGTTACTCCCATGAAATGTCAAGCAATTTGAGTTTGAGAAATGAGCTGATATGTAAATCCTTGTATTTACCATCACACCTTATTCTTTGCTAAATTAATTTGAATAATACAGATCGATTCCTTCCTTGGTTCTATTTTATACGACAGTTTTCAACAACAACTAAAAACACATAGTGAGCTTATTTCCTCTTTAGTTGTGACATACATTGAATTATGATTTCCTGCACATTTCTCCTCAACACTGTGAATTCATCACAGTCACCATCTGCTCCACAGGAACTCAAGCTCTTAGGGCCAAGAATAATAAACAGAGAACAGGTATACGGTGCTAAAGACATACACTTCTACAACACTGAATCACTAGCTACACTGCAGCCTATAGGACCCAGGAGAGAGATGGCATAACAAGCATCATCTATCATTACTACGTTAAGAGTCAAATGAATGTACAAAGAGAACGCTGCGTGTTATCATTCAAAGACTTGCATTTTGATCTATATAAATAATGGACTCTGATACAGTCCCATTTGATATCTTGACAAAATGAGATAACATTTGCATCTCCTATAAAAGCTTTGATTTGTACCTCTCGCACACATAGACACACCACACACACACACCGACACACAGATCAGTGTGAGGTGAGTAACGGCTGACACTGCAGCTTGTCCAGATTTCGTGGTCTCTCTCTGTGATGAGGGCGTCGTTTGTGACACGTCATTGGGTCTTCTGACCTCTAATCTCTGACCCTGTGACTCCTGGGATTCTGTTAGTAAAGACCCTCAATCCCAGGAGGATGTGATGTCAGACCCGCTTCACTACCCCCCCCCCCCCCCCCCCACCCACCCCACTGTCCAGGCTTTCTCTTAATTGTTTTTAACTCACTCATTCTTTAGCACTTAGCTGGTGGAAACACACTATGCACATGCATAGATACACACACACACACACACCAGATAATCTTTATGATAATGAATGGATTTGAGAACTGATTGCAATCAGTGGTCCTATACGGTTTCATGTGTGCGTCCCCTGTGTGTGTCCATTCACAGTGCTCTAAGCATGATACAGTGTGTGAATATATATGCAGTATGTGTGTGTGTGTGTCCTTCAGAGTAGAGTGATGTAAGCATGGCTCAATCAACATGTTGTGTTTAGCCCAGCTCCAGTGGATTACGCTCTGTCCAGTTGCTAGTAGAATGGCGAAGTTACGGGATGAGCTATGGCTCCGAACATCGCAGGTTCAATCCCAGTGCTACCCACTGGGCACAAACTGGTTCAATCAGCGTTGTTTCAGCGTCATTTATCAACGCATTGTGATGTGGAAAATACATTGGATTCGCTAAAAATCATCAACGATTCAACAAAGAATGGACAATGGGCTACATAGAGTGCCTTGCGAAAGTATTCGGCCCCCTTGAACTTTGCGACCTTTTGCCACATTTCAGGCTTCAAACATAAAGATATAAAACTGTATTTGTTGGTGAAGAATCAACAACAAGTGGGACACAATCATGAAGTGGAACGACAAAATTATTCAGCCCCTTTACTTTCAGTGCAGCAAACTCTCTCCAGAAGTTCAGTGAGGATCTCTGAATGATCCAATGTTGACCTAAATGACTAATGATGATAAATACAATCCACCTGTGTGTAATCAAGTCTCTGTATAAATGCACCTGCACTGTGATAGTCTCAGAGGTCCGTTAAAAGCGCAGAGAGCATCATGAAGAACAAGGAACACACCAGGCAGGTCCGAGATACTGTTGTGAAGAAGTTTAAAGCCGGATTTGGATACAAAAAGATTTCCCAAGCTTTAAACATCCCAAGGAGCACTGTGCAAGCGATAATATTGAAATGGAAGGAGTATCAGACCACTGCAAATCTACCAAGACCTGGCCGTCCCTCTAAACTTTCAGCTCATACAAGGAGAAGACTGATCAGAGATGCAGCCATGAGGCCCATGATCACTCTGGATGAACTGCAGAGATCTACAGCTGAGGTGGGAGACTCTGTCCATAGGACAACAATCAGGCATATATTGCACAAATCTGGCCTTTATGTAAGAGTGGCAAGAAGAAAGCCATTTCTTAAAGATATCCATAAAAAGTGTTGTTTAAAGTTTGCCACAAGCCACCTGGGAGACACACCAAACATGTGGAAGAAGGTGCTCTGGTCAGATGAAACCAAAATTGAACTTTTTGGCAACAATGCAAAACGTTATGTTTGGCGTAAAAGCAACACAGTTCATCACCCCTAACACACCATACCCACTGTCAAACATGGTGGTGGCAGCATCATGGTTTGGGCCTGCTTTTCTTCAGCAGGGACAGGGAAGATGGTTAAAATTGATGGGAAGATGGATGGAGCCAAATACAGGACCATTCTGGAAGAAAACCTGATGGAGTCTGCAAAAGACCTGAGACTGGGACGGAGATTTGTCTTCCAACAAGACAATGATCCAAAACATAAAGCAAAATCTACAATGGAATGGTTCAAAAATAAACATGTCCAGGTGTTAGAATGGCCAAGTCAAAGTCCAGACCTGAATCCAATCGAGAATCTGTGGAAAGAACTGAAAACTGCTGTTCACAAATGCTCTCCATCCAACCTCACTGAGCTCGAGCTGTTTTGCAAGGAGGAATGGGAAAAAATTTCAGTCTCTCGATGTGCAAAACTGATAGAGACATACCCCAAGCGACTTACAGCTGTAACCGCAGCAAAAGGTGGCGCTACAAAGTATTAACTTAAGGGGGCTGAATAATTTTGCACGCCCAATTTTTCAGTTTTTGATTTGTTAAAAAAGTTTGAAATATCCAATAAATGTCGTTCCACTTCATGATTGTGTCCCACTTGTTGTTGATTCTTCACCAAAAAATACAGTTTTATATCTTTATGTTTGAAGCCTGAAATGTGGCAAAAGGTCGCAAAGTTCAAGGGGGCCGAATACTTTCGCAAGGCACTGTATGTTGTGCATGGTGACCTTAATTCATCCTAACATCGTTGGTGCCGACGTTGATATCCCTATACCATCTACACTCGCCAGTTTTAGCCTCAGCCAGCACCATCTTCAAATTAGCATTTACGTCGGTAGCCCTTCCCCCTGATAAACAATGTACGATTGCTGGATGGCTCTTTTAATAAAAAAGTTTAAATGTTTTTTTTTGTGTATTTTACCCACTTTTTTTGTGATATCCAATTGCAATCCAATTACCATATTGTCTCATTTCTGCAATTCCTCAATGGGCTCAGGAGAGGTGAAGTTTGAGTCATGCGTCCTCTGAAACATGACAAACCAAACCTTGCTTCTTAACTTCTTATGGCTGAGATCCCGTTAAAGGGATCGACTTGACAACAGCCAGTGAAAGTGCAGGGCGCCAAATTCAAAACAACAGAAATCTCATAATTAAAATTCCTCAAACATACAAGCATTTTACACTATTTTAAAGATAAACTTGTAAATCCAGCCACAGTATCCGATTTCAAAAAGGCTTTACGACGAAAGCACACCAAACGCTTATGTTAGGTCAGTACCTAGTCACAGAAAAACACAACCATTTTCCAGCCAAAGAGAGGAGTCACAAAAAGCAGAAATAGAGATAAAATCAATCACTAACCTTTGATGATCTTCATCAGATGACACTCATAGGAGTTCATGTTACACAATACATGTATGTTTTGTTCTATAAAGTTCATATTTATATCCAAAAATCTTAGTTTACATTGGCGCGTTATGTTCAGTAATGTTTTGCCTCCAAAACATCAGGTGATTTTGCAGAGAGCCACATCAATTTACAGAAATACTCATAATAAACATTGATAAAAGATACAAGTATTATACATGGAACTTTAGATAAACTTCTCCTTAATGCAACCGTTGTATCAGATTTTAAAAAAACTTTATGGGAAAAGCACACCATGCTATAATCTGAGTACAGCGCTCAGAGCCCAAACAAGCCATACAGATATCCGCCATGTTGTGGAGTCAACAGAAGCCAGAAATAGTATTATAAATATTCACTTACCCTTGATGATCTTTATCAGAATGCACTCCCAGGAATCCCAGTTCCACAAAAAAAAAAAATTGTTCGATACCGTCCATAATTTATGTCCAAATACCTCCTCTTGTTCGCTCGTATAGTACATTAATCCAAATGCGCAGGCACTAGGTCCAGACAAAGTCAAATAGTTCCATTACAGTTCGTAGAAACATGTCGAACAATGTATAGAATCAACCTATAAGATGTTTTTAAACATAAATCTTCAATAATGTTTCAACCGGAGAATTCCTTTGTCTTCAGAAATGCGATGGAACGCAGGTCTCTCTCACGGGCGCGCGCGTGGTCAGCTCATGCCAGACACCTGACTCAAAGAGCTCTCCTTCCCTCATTCGTCACAGTAGAAGCATCAAACAAGGTTCTAAAGACTGTTGAAGCCTTAGGAAGTGCAATATGACCCCAAAGACACTGTATATTCGATAGGCAAACCTACAAACCTCAGATTTTCCACTTCTTGGTTAGATTTTTTCTCAGGTTTTTGCCTGCCATATGAGTTCTGTTATACTTACAGACATCATTCAAACAGTTTTAGAAACTTCAGAGTGTTCTCTATCAAAATCTACTAATAATATGCATATCTTAGCTTCTGGGACAGAGTAGCAGGCAGTTTACTCTGGGCACCTTATTCATCCAAGCTACTCAATACTGCCCCCCAGCCATAAGAAGATGAAGGACCTTTTAATGGTATCAGACCAAGGCTCTGCACCTGTCTTCGTGCTCCTTTTGACACCATCGATCACCACATTATTTTGGATAACCTCTTGCCTGTTGGAACTCGGCATTCCTCATGAGCATGTTCACTCTTTTGATGAACACATCAAGAATATTTCAAGGGCATCTTTTTTCCATCTTCGTGAAATTGCAAAAATCAGAAATGTTTTTTTCAAAAATGATGTAGAAAAGCTAATCCATGCTTTTGTCACTTCTAGATTAGACTCCTGCAATGCTCTACTCTCCGGCAACCCGGATAAAGAACTTAATCATGTTCAGATAGTGCTAAATACAGCTACTAGAATCCTAACAAGAACCAGAACATGTGATCATATTACTCCAGAGCTAGACTCTACGCACTGGCTTCCGGTTAAGGCTAGGGCTGATTTCAAGGTTTTAATGCCATCCGCTCTGATTTGGTCCTGCCGTACATATCTACACCTATGCTGCATTCACAAGATGCAGGCCTCCTTATTGTCCCTAGAATTTCTAAGCAAACAGCTAAAAGCAGGGCATTCTCCTATAGAGCTCCATTTTTATGGAATAGTCTGCCTATCCATGTGAGACTCTGTCTTGACCTTTAAGTCTTTACTGGAGAATCTTCGCTTCAGTAGGTGATTGAGTGTAGTCTAGCCTATGGGAGCGAAGGTGAACAGCAAGGCACTGGAGTGATGAACCCTGCTTGCTGTCTTTGACTGCCTGGCTCCTCTCTCTCCACTGGGATTCTCTGACCCTATTACGGGGGCTGAGTCATTGGCTTACTAGTAATCTCCCATGCTGTCCCTAGGAGGGATGTGTCATGTCTTGCCAGGCTTTTTTTCCCGCTATACTCGACTTGAGTGGGTTGAGTCACAGACATTATCTTCCTAATTGAGTGCATATGAACTTCTGACCCACTGGGAATGTGATGAAAGAAATAAAAGCTGAAATAAATCATTCTCTCTGCTATTATTCTGAATGGGAGTCTATTGGGCGCTAGCTCAAAAACCCAACATTAGAATGAATTTCGTCAACACGAAGTCAATCATTACAAATCTTTTCCGAGATGTGAGATAATTAACTTGCTATCTTTAGTATTGTATAGCTTTGGAATCATGACATTACATACGTTCGAGGAAAATAGGCACGTTTCTCGACATATACACTAACTCTGAGAAAGGATGATTAGCTTAGCAACCGCGTGAAGCACCATGACAAGGTGAACGCGATCGGTTGACAGTCTGCTGGGTATGACGTTACATATTCCTTCACTCATTGGATTGCTATCTCCTTTCTATAATATATCTTGCAACGGCACCAGACAATGCACCCTGGACTATATAGGAAGACAAATAGGAAACATGTGCTAGACCCTCCTTAAAATGACACATTTCTCGAGGTAGAAATATCGCAAAAATATGATCAATGGCTCATTCAGATTAGACATCGGCCAGTATTGAAATCTGACATCTATGATAGACGTTTTCAAAATCTAAAAGTCGTATTTCTATTAACTTCCAGTGTAGTGAGAGTGACTTTCTCATGGTGCTACGTCATACCGGACGGATTTCTGCCTGCTTGAATACCAATAACTCAGATACACGGGGAGTATGATCTTTGTGTCTCTAACTTTCTCACTTATCATTATTCACAATTCATTCATGATTATCCATAATCATGGTAGCGTCCACATGAATGTAGAAGTGTTCAGAAACATCTATTCTTACTTACAATAAAAGTGACTCCAGTATAAGAAGTAATTATTCACCCTTCAGTTCCTATTGGACAAAACAGAATCCAAAACACAACCAAAGCAAATTGCAAATGCATCCAATACGTTTGTAGAGTCACAAGCTTGATGTAGTTGTTGCGTGCAAGGAATATGGGACCAAATACTAAACTTTAACACACTAGAAGTGAATTTGTCCAAATACTTATGACTTCTTCAAATGACTAGATACGTAAAGTGCTTTCACTTCTAAACAGTAAAACAGATCTGTATGAGCATTCGGAACTGTCGCCTAATATCAAACATTTGATCTCAAATCAAAGTAAAGAGACAACTGAAAAATGTTAGCTACCCAGTCCAAACACTTATGATGTTGACTGTCTAAACTCAAGATATGACGTCCTCACTTATCTTCATTTGACACTCTACTCAATCAAATCTATTCTGACTTTGTTACACTTGGCATGCTGCTGTTCAATAACTTTGCTATCAGTGACATACACTGAGTGTCCAAAACATTAAGAACACCTTCCTAATATTGAAAAGCCCCCCCCCCCCCCCCCCCCACACACACACTTTTTGCCCTCAGAACAGCCTCAATGCCATGGACTCTACAAGGTGTCGAAAGTGTTCCACAGGGATGCTGGCCCATGTTGACTCAATTATTCCCACAGTTGTGTCAAGTTGGCTGGACATGCTTTGGGTGGTGAACCATTCTTGATAACACGGGAAACTTTGGGGCGTGAAAAACCCAGCAGCATTGCAGTTCTTGACACAAACTGGTGCATCTGGCAACTACTGCCATACCCTGTTCAATGGCACTTCAATATTTTGTCTTGCCCATTCAGTCTCTGAATGGCACACATGCAACATCCATGTCACAACTGTCTCGAGGTTTAGAAATCATTATTTAGCCTGTCTCCTCCCCTTCATCTACACTGATTGAAGAAGATTTAACAAGTGACATCAATAATAAAAAGTAAAGTATTTGGTTCCATATTCATAGCACGCAACGACTACATCAAGCTTGTGACTGCACATTTGTTGGATATACAGAATTTGCTGTTTGTTTTGGTTGTGTTTCAGGTTATTTTGTGCCCAATACAAATGAATGGTAAATAAAAGTATTGTCATTTTAGAGTCACTTTTATTGTAAATAAGAATAGAATGTGTTTCTGAACTCTCCCGAGTGGCGCAGCGGCCTAAGACACTGCATCTCAGTGCAAGAGGCTTCACTACAGTCCCTGGTTTGAATCCAGGCTCTATCACATACCATGATTGGGAGTTCCATAGGGCGGCACACAATTGGCCCAGCGTCGTCTGGGTTAGGCCGGGGTAGGCCGTCATTGTAAACAAGGATTTGTTCTTAACTGACTTGCCTAGTTATATAACGCTTACATGGATGCTCCCCTGACTACGAATAAGCCCGAATGAACCATGAATAAAGATGAGTGAGAAAGTTACAGAGGCATAAATATCATATCTCCCCCAAAACGCTAACCTCCCCTGTTATTATAGTGGTGAGAGGTTAGCATTTCTTGGGGGTATGATATTTGTGTATCTATGATGTTTGTGCATCTGTAACTTTCTCACTCATCATTATTCACGATTCATTTAAGATTATACATAATCATGGTAGCAGCCACATTAATGTAGAAATATTTAGAAACATATTCTATTCTCATTTCCAATAAAAGTGACTCCAAAATGACACAATACATTATCAATACATTATTTATCGTTTACGGAAATCACATTCTCTGATAACGCTGTCGGTGTTTAAAAGTCGATCTCAGTGCACAGGTTGTTTATTTGTTTGTTTCAATCCCGACCCAATGTTCTTCCATGCATCATAGCACTTTAACCCCAACCCTCCTATCAGGGACACCCATCAACCACCCAGTCTCCTGTCTATGGACCCAACAACCATGTAATGTTGATAGTTAACTTACATGTGTGGCCCTTAAGAGTGTGTGTGTGTGCGCATGTGTGTGCGCATGTGTGTGTGTGTGTGTGTGTGTGTGTGTGTGCGCGCATAGGAAACCAGTCTACTCCACCAGGATCAGCTCATTAAGAGCCAGACAGATTCAATTAAGGGAATAAATAATTACCTCTGGTCCAACAACACACATCTCGGGTGAAATAACAACACATAGTTACCATCCCAGACGGTCAACCACTCACCACATGAAACATGAATACAAAACTGTACCTTAAACTAGCAAATAAATCAAGCTCGTACTAGTATTTAATTTATTGTCTCTGAAATGGAGATCATGTTCCAGCAACTACAGAGATCTGAGGCCTGTAGGGAGATCATGCTCCAGGCTGGTTCATGCTGATCAGGATTTTATGTCTCTGATCCTGAGGAAACACTTCTCTTCAGAAAACAAACTTCTCGCTGCATGCTTGTTAAGCGCATTAAACTTGTTAAGTGTTGAGAATTTCGTCCGCAAATTGAACTTAAGTAGAATAAGTTAATAAGTTTCAAATGAACCTTGTTGAGTTGTTTGAATACATGTTCCACCATGCCCTGCCCAGCTGGATAAATAGAACTGGAGGGACTCACAGGGAGTATAGCTTTCATTTCATACACGGGCATGAGGCTGCCATCGCCTATAGTTCAACCTTCCCTAACTGTGTGTGTATGTGTGTTTGTGCGCTTGTGTGCGTGCATGCATGCATGCATGTGTGACCAGGATATACTGCTCTGTGAGCCTTAGCTGTGGGTACGGAAACAAAAGGACAGACGGTTATTCTTTTGACTGAGATCAGGGAAATATAACATCGCCTTTTAATCTCGGTTGTGTTAATGAAATTCTCTACAATGTAATATCCACACACATCTGCACACACACACACACACACACACACACACACACACACATGAACATCAGATGATCCTGTGGTCTGATGGCCTGGTAAAGGCATCTATAGCTCTGTAAAATAAAAATGAGGTAGTGAATTACATTGTGGAAGAACAGAAAAAGGAACCTTATTTAACATACAAACCCAGCACCCCTAATGACAAATGCCCCCCCATCCGTGCCACACGCACGCACTCTGCTAGCCAACTGGGCCCATAATCCTTTGCAGACCTTGTGCGGACATGACAGGAGTGTGAAGTTGTTTCTGAAGCGTAGAGGAAAGGACACACACACACAAACAGTGTATGTGTGTCCTTTCCTCAAAACCATAAGAGCAAAGGTGTTAGAACAAAATAACTGATGGAATCAAATAAGACATGGAAACAGTCTGGGATTAGAAAGTTAGAAACACATTATTTTGTCATCGTTCTTGGGTCTTTTGAGATGTGAAATAAACCGTCTTTTAGTCAACTGGGCCCATAATCTTTTGCAGAAAATGTGATTTTTGTAAACATCTGGGAAAATATCAAAAGTTGTAAAGCAAAAGTGATAGTTTGTGTTTCTTCTAAATAATCATATTAAGATCGAGTACTGGTTCTGTGTTTGGCAGCATGTGCCAGTGAGAAGTTTACTGACACCCTGCCAAGGTGGGCTCTGGGCTGGTGTGTGTGTGTGTGTGTGTGTGTGTGTGTGTGTGTGTGTGTGTGTGTGTGTGTGTGTGTGTGTGTGTGTGTGTGTGTGTGTGTGTGTGTGTGTGTGTGTGTGTGTGTGTGTGTGTGTGTGAGAGAGAGAGAGAGGGTTGGGTGGAGAGGGGTAATGTTTGTGTAGCCCACAGTGGATTTTGGAGTGGAAGGGTTAACCGGCTACACTGTAAAAAGTAATTTAGCCTTTTAGTTGTTTCAGCTCATTTTCCATAGTCAATTCTACTGAAAAATATAAAATTATTTGAGATAACATAATTGTTCATATTTTAATGGAGTCAACTAGTCAGAAAATGTGGAGAAGTTGATCCAATGAGTAATGTTGCCCAGTGAATTAAACAATAACTGTTACATGTTGACTCAACTATAATGAAATTACTGAACGTTACACCAGTGACTGCTAGAAACTACTTGTATGTTGCCTGTTGCTTGTTTCTCGAGTTGGCTCCGATTCGGTGGCCATCTAAGCATGAATTTCAGCTTTGGGTGAGTCTATATTAAAAACAGTTTCCATTAGTATATGATTTTAATAGCACTAGCTAGCTAGCTAACTGTGCTAGCTAAGTTTGCTTCCAGTGATATGTTGGGCAGACCGCACCACCCTCGGGAGAGCCCTGCAGTTGCAGGTGGTGCAGTTACCGTACCAGACAGGATGCTGTCAATTGTGCATCTATAAAAATCTGTTAGGGTTTTAGGGGCCAAGTCAAATTTCTTCAGCCTCCTGAGGTTGAAGAGGCGCTGTTGCACCTTCTTCACCACACTCACTGTGTGGGTGGACCATTTCAGATTGTCAGTGATGTGTAGGCCGAGGAACTGGAAGCTTTCCACCTTCTCCACTGCGGTCCTGTTGGTTTGGATAGGGGTGTGCGCCCTCTGCTGTTTCCTGAGGTCCATGATCAGCTCCTTTGTTTTGTTGACGTTGAGTGAGAGGTTATTTTCCTGGCACCACTCTCCCAGGGCCCTCACCTCCTCCATGTAGGCTGTCTCATCATTGTTGGTAATCAGGCCTACTATTGTTGTGTCATCTGCAAACTTGATGATTGAGTTGGAGGAGTGCATGGCCACGCAGTCATGGGTAAACAGGGAGTACAGGAGGGGGCCGAGCACGCACCCTTGTGGGGCCTCTGTGTTGAGCATCAGCGAAGTGGAGGTGTTGTTTCCTACCTTCACCACCTGGGGGTGGCCCATCAGGAAGTCCAGGACCCAGTTGCACAGGAAGGGGTTCAGACCCAGGGCCCAGAGCTTAATGATGAGCTTGGAGGGTGTTGAATGCTGAGCTATAATCAATAAACAGCATTCTTACATAGGTATTCCTATTGTCCAGATGGGATAGGGCAGTGTGCAGAGCGATGGTGATGGCATCATCTGTGGATCTATTGGGTCGGTAGACAAATTGAAGAGGGTCTAGGGTGTCATATAAGGTAGAGGTGATATGATCCTTAACTAGCCTCTCAAAGCACTTCATGGAGGACAGAAGTGAGTGCTACGGTACGATAGTCATTTAGTTCAGTTACCTTTGCTTTCTGGGTACAGCAACAATGGTGGACATCTTGAAGCAGGTGGGGACAGCAGACTGGGATAGGAAGAGATTGAATATGTCCGTAAACACTCCAGTCAGCTGGTCTGCGCATGCTCTTAGGACGCGGCTAGTAATGCCGTCTGGGCCGGCAGCTTTGCAAGGGTTAACACACTTAAACGTCTTACTCACTTCGGCCACGGGGAAGGAGAACTCACAGTCCTTGGTAGCGGGCCGCGTTGGTGGCACTGTGTTACCCTCAAAGAGGGCGAAGAAGGTGTTTAGCTTGTCTGGAAGCAAGAAGGCGGTGTCCGCGACATGGCTGGTTTTCCCTTTGTAGTCATTGATTGTCTGTAGACCCTGCAACATACGTCTCGTGTCCGAGCTGTTGAATTGCAACTCCACTTTGTCTCTGTACTGATGTTTTGCCTGTTTTATTGCTTTACGGATGGAATAACTACACTGTTTGTATTCGGCCATAAACCCAGTCACCTTGCCATGGTTAAATGCGATGGTTCGCGCTTTCAGTTTTGAGCGATTTAGGTAAGTTTTAATAGTCACAGTGGGTACAATATCTCCTATACACTTCCTGATGAACTCAGTCACCGTATCCATCCATGTATTTGTCGATGTTATTCTCAGAGGCTACCCAGAACATATCCCAGTCTGCGTGATCAAAACAATCTTGAGGCATGGATTCCGATTGGTCAGACCAGACTTGAATAGACCTTAGCACGGGTAATTCTTGTTTATTTTTCTTCCAATTTCTTCCTATAGGTAGTAAAATGGAGTCATGATCAGATTTGCTGAAGGGAGGACAAGGGAGGGCCTTTTAGGCATTTTGAAAAATTGAGTAGCAGATATCCTCGTGATACAACATACTCAATGGGGAGAGCATGAACATATGAATGGCAAACACACCGGGACAGTGTCCCTAGCTGTCACAACCCTGTGTGATTTACAGTGGTGACCCGTGTTTCAGGGCAGGTGCCCACCTGTTTTGAGCCGCACCTGTTTAGCGATTTATTTTATATATATTTATTTTTCTGCCTGTTTTGCATGTTCATTTGGCATTAATACGTGTCACATATCAGTGTTATATTTCACGTATTAGAGTCACATTAGAAGTGCCCATCCAAGAAAGCTCAAGGTCATTGGCCACAGATAAAATTATGTCAAATCACGTTATATCTACCGTAGCTTTGATTGGACTGATCATATCCAATCTCATACTTTCAAAATCTTAGCTATCAAGGTAAACAAGCAGTCATCATCATGAATCACATTGACAATTGTTGACTAAGGGGTTGTAAGTAAGCATTTCACTGAAAGGTCTACCTGTTGTATTTGGCGCATGTGACACATTTTATTTTAATCAATCCTTATGAAAAGAAATTATAAATAAAACGTACCGGTGGTCATCGGCCATTGGACATAAACATTACACAACAATTCGGAAATCGCAAATTCAACAACAAGTGGTTTGAAGGGAATCAGTATCTAACTGCAAGCATTGCAAAGCAATCGCTAGCCTGCTATTCAGTGAAGTGGACGTGTGGTCCAAGTCTGGGTTTAAGGGTCTCTTTTCCAAGTTTAAAAGGATACACATTCAACACCATCGGCTAGAAAAGGTTGAATACACTGGCTATGGTGTCAATCCAGCATGACTTCTGCTGCGTTCAAAACAACTGGAAACTAGGAACTGGGAAATCACAGGCTTCAAGACAACTGGGAACTCTGAAAAAAAAACGAGCTCCGACTGGGAAAATAAGTTTTGAATGGTCATCCAACTCAGAATTCCAAGTCAGGAACTTGGGCCTCTTTCTAGAGCTCCGGCCTGTAGATCACTGACGTTATGATTCAACATAGTTTTTTTCAGAATTCCCAGTTGTCTTGAAAGCACTCTAAATCCTGAGAAGGCCAGACTTTGATGACAAAATTTGCCCATGAGGACCACCTCGCTACCTTCCTGTTCATGTAAGCACAACAACAGTCCAATAATGTCTTGAATGATGCTACATAATTTATGTAATATGCCAGAGAGATATGTACACTGTAGCTTAGAAGTAATACTAAGTGTACGTTGTGTACAACTGTTTGTAGCCCATGTGCCTAGCCCTAATAATTTGGTCCCTTTCTCTCTCTTAACTTAGCCTCTGTCTGACTTGGTGGTGCACATGTAGCCTATGGCATGTTGTAGAGAAATGTCATCATCGAAAATTGTAAGAGCTTTCATTTTCTGCTTATATGCCCCCTTTATTTATCCTACTGTTCTGACTTGTTGTAGAGAGAGAATACCGTAAGAACTGTCCATGTTCCGAATTCTGTCGCTGTACATTTAAAAAGTGCTGAACAAATAGTTATATTGACTACGTCCTAATCGAAATTACAGATTGCCTCTTATCCGCTCGTCGTCCCCTTATGTCATAGTTTGTACATCTCAATTGTCAGTAGAAACCACATTTGTTTAAGCAAGTCAACCATATCAGCTATGTTTTTTTAAAGGCAATAAATGAGGCTGAATAAACTGTTTTGCTGCCAGACAAGGCTCCGCTGATAGCCAGGTGTGGCAGTAGTAAGGATTCACTCCATGCGCCATGGTGCTGAAAAGAAAGCTCTGCTGTTGGGACAGCTTTATGTAGGCCCTAACAGTTTGTGGGCACCGTTTGTCACTGTTATAGTGCAATTAATGTATTATTTAGTGTTGTGTTGTGGCTTTGCTGGCATGCATCTAAAATCGCCACTGGTGATTCGGTTCACTCGGCTCTCAGCGGCGCAATATAAGTAATATTTTTGTAGGCCAGGAATGTTCGTATAGCCTCTCCCCACTAACCATATGTTTAATTTAAACAACATTGTTCCATAATGTTACAGTATTAGCTAAAACTGTTCACTTTACCAGTAGTATGCAAACATTTGGTTGCACAGAAATAAAGGAAAAGGGTTTGAGTCTGGTCAAATAATGTGTGGTTTTGTGTAGGCTATGGCAATGTTTTGTTAGTTTAGCTAGGGTTTTAAGTAGGTGCATCTAACTGTCTTATTTTTATTTGTTCAATGCTTCAATGATTTCCTAAACGATATTGGATATATGGCTGTACAGATTTCTTAGTTTCCATCGTATCACTGTAATTTTACTTTGTCACAAATACCCTTAGCACAGTGCTGTTTGGCACAACAGTGTGAAAACACTTTTCTTTTCAAATGATGTTATCCAACTCAGCTCCAGCAACTGTTGTGTAAGAATAACCAAGCAAGCACAGTATCTCACACTCTCACACTAACTCACTCTCACACTCACTTACATTATTACGCACACACACACCAGACCTGGACTCAAATAGTATTATAAATGATTACACACACAGTGGTGTAAAGTACATAAGTAAAAATACTTGAAAGTACTACTTAAGTCGTTTTTGGGGTATCTGTACTATTTATATTTTTGACAAATTTTACTTCACTACATTCCTATATACAATTATGTACTTTTTACTCCATAAATTTTCCCTGACACCCAAAAGTAGTCGTTATGTTTTGAATGCTTAGCAGGACACAAAAATGGTCCACTTCATGCACTTATCAAGAGAACATCCCTGGTCATCCCTACTGCCTCTGATTTGGCGGACTCACTAAACACACATGCTTTGTTTGTCAATTATGTTTGAGTGTGCCCCTGGCTATCCGTTAAATGAATAAAAACAATAAATTATTTTTACTTTTACTTTTGATACTTAAGTATATTTAAAACCAAATCATTTTAGACTTTTGCTCAAGTAATATTTTACTGGGTGACTTTTACTTGAGTAATTTTCTAATTATTGTACTTTTACTCAAGTATGACAATTTGGTACTTTTTCCAGAACTGCACACACACACACAGTGCACAGTCTCCAAAGTGAGTTTTTATGTCTGTTAAATGTTGAATTTTTGTATTTAGATTATATTGGTTTTGAAGTATTTGTTGTTCTGTCCATTCAAGGATATTTGAAAGACTGTTCAGACACTGTTCAGAACTGTATAGGAAGTTGACACAACTTAACATTTTAAGGCAGCAAGGTTAGAGTAGTTGAGTTTTTTCTGAGTATTAAATACTTAAATACATTTTAAGTAGCTTTGTTAACACAACTAACAAAATCAGCTGAAGCAGATTGAGTTGACTAAAAGTATCAAGTTCACTCAACAAGTTATTAAATCCAAATTAGTCAGTTCTACTTACTTTACTAGGTTTAAGTAACTTTAGATTAAGTTAACGCAACACAAAATCCGTATTGGACTTGACTTCAAATTTTAAGGCAGCAAGGTTATAAACTTTTTTAAGTTGACTCAACAAATATTTTTTTACAGTGTATAGTGTGTGTTTGTGTGTGTGTGTGTGTGTGTGTGTGTGTTTGCGTTCGTGACAAAAGGTCCACTTATTTATGACCACTTTCCTGTGCCTGATGTGGCTTCTTCAAGGAGTATGTGTGCCTCCTGTGCAGCAGCCCTCTACATCATGGTGAGATTATATTGGAGGGAATCTAGAAATGTTTAATGTAAGTGAGGTTATCACCAGCCAGGATATGACAAACATTATCCTCTGAGTCTCTGAGAGGAACAGAGATGGGTGGCTGAGGGTAGGGTCAACACTCTACCCACCCAGAGCAGAGGGTTGGGGGTTGGGCGTGCGTGTGTGTGTGTGTGTTGAACAAGTAACAGAGCGTGTCACTAATCAAAGCCAGCTCTGGAAACACACTTTCAGCTGGACACGCATAGCTCTACTCTAGCTCAATCTCACTTTCCCTTTCTAACTCTACTCTAGCTCAATCTCACTTTCCCTTTCTAGCTCTACTCTAGCTCAATCTCACTTTCCCTTTCTAGCTCTACTCTAGCTCAATCTCACTTTCCCTTTCTTCTGTTACTCGCCTTCTCCTCTCTTCACTCTCCTATCCACTCTTCTCTCTCCTACCCTCTCCTTCATCACACACAGTCAGTGATCCAAGCAGAATAGACATATCGGGTATAGACAAACAATGGATGGGCGAGCCATAGGAGGCCATAGGAGGGTGTATGAATCACATGGCTCATTTAGAGCAACTGCAGCATAGTCGGAGCACCCAACGGAGCCATCTCTGCGTCCTTAATTCAGTCTGCTCGGCTGTGGTCGCTCAGACACACGCTGAGGCTTTCTGATCAACATGTGAGGCTTTCCCTCTTTTATAAATTACCCTCAGTTTGTGCTGGGCATGTATGTACCCCTGCGAGACTTTCCTTCTACCATGAAATATCCTAAAGTTCTCACTATAATAAGTTACCCTCTGTTGTTTCTCTCTGTTACTGCTCTGTGAAAAATCCCCTTCAGTCATCCAACAGAGAAACGGCAGTACTTCAAATCAGTCTAACTAAGCGAATCAGACAGTAACTACATCTGTTACTAGTTCATATGAAATAAGACTAGATACTTTGTCTTGGCCTCTTGTAGCCCTTTACACTGTATACACGGGTTGAAAATGGCAGATTTGGACTGATAAGAGCCTAAATTGGAACACAGTGGCTGTACAGTAACATGCTATACATGATGTCAGAGCTCAGGGTCTCTGCTTCACAGCTCTGTATGGGTTTTGACTGATAGTGGTTTTGAACTTGAGAACCGCGGGCGCCAAGAAGTTTCTTCCATCCCTCCCGCTTATTGGGCAAATTCTGAAAAAATTAGGAGGTGTAATGCTCCGGGTGTCGTGGGTGTGGAGTCAAATGCAGGAGACAGAGAGTTCAATGCTGCGCGTCTTTTAATCGCACCAACGTACCACAGGGTGCTCACAAAAAAGTTACGTTCCCAAAACACAGGGAATCAAAATGTACAATGGGAAACAATCCCGACCGGACACTAACACGTGCCTATACCACAGAGCCGAAGGTTACATAGAAATAATCCCGCACAACAACCAGGCGGGCCGGCTGTCTAATAAAGACAAACTAATTAAACATCCACAGGTGCTACCACTCAACATACAAGGAGGGGAAGGAAAAACAATCAGTGGCAGCTAATAGGCCGGTGACGACGACCGCCGAGCGCCACCTGCCACCGCGCCGACACCGGCCTCGAGGTCGCCCCGGAGGACGAGGCGCAGGGCGATCCGGATGGAGGCGATGGAAATCCCTCAACATGGAGGGATCCAAGATGTCCCCCACCGGTACCCAGCACCTCTCCTCCGGACCGTACCCCTCCCAGTCCACGAGGTACTGCAGGCCGCTCACCCGGCGTCTTGAGTCCAGAATGGCCCGGATCGTGTACGCCGGGGACCCCTCGATGTCCAGCGGGGGGGGAGGGACCTCCGGTACCTCACTGTCCTGCAGGGGACCAGCTACCACCGGCCTGAGGAGAGACACATGAAACGAGGGGTTAATACGATAATAGGAAGGGAGTTGTAATCGATAACACACCTCGTTTATCCTCCTCAGGACTTTAAAGGGCCCTACACACTGCGGACCCAGCTTCCGGCAGGGCAAGCGGAGAAGTAGGTTTCGGGTCGAGAGCCAGACCCTGTCCCCCGGTACAAACACGGGGGCCTCACTGCGGTGGCGGTCAGCACTCCTCTTCTGCCGTCCACTCGCTTGTCGTAGAGATTCCTGGTAGGCCCTCCAGGTCTCCTTGGAGCGCTGTACCCATTCCTCCACCGCAGGAGCCTCGGTCTGGCTCGGATGCCATGGTGCCAGGACCGGCTGGTACCCCAACACACACTGAAAAGGGGACACGTTAGTAGAGGAGTGGCGTAGTGAGTTCTGAGCCATTTCAGCCCAGGGTATGTATCGTGCCCCCTCCCCTGGCCGATCCTGGCAATACGACCGCAGAAACCTACCCACCTCCTGGTTCACTCTTTCCACCTGCCCATTACTCTCGGGGTGATAACCGGAGGTCAGGCTGACAGAGACCCCCAAACGTTCCATGAACGCTCTCCATACCCGGGACGTGAATTGGGGGCCCCGATCAGAAACGATGTCCTCCGGCACCCCGTAGTGCCGGAAGACATGGGTGAATAACGCCTCCGCAGTCTGTAGGGCTGTAGGGATACCGGGCAACGGGAGGAGACGGCAGGACTTAGAGAACCGATCCACAATCACCAGAACCGTGGTGTTCCCCTGAGACGGCGGGAGATCGGTTAGGAAATCTATGGACAGATGTGACCATGGCCGCTGTGGAACAGGGAGCGGTTGTAGCTTCCCTCTAGGAAGGTGCCTAGGAGCCTTACTCTGAGCGCACACTGAACAGGAGGAGACATAACCCTTAACGTCCTTAGCCAACGTAGGCCACCAATACCTCCCCTGAAGGCTCCCCACTGTCCTCGTCACCCCAGGGTGACCCGAGGAGGGTAGGATGTGAGCCCACCGAATCAGTTTGTCCCGAACACCAAGCGGCACGTACCTTCGCCCTGCTGGACACTGAGGAGGCGCGGGTTCAGCCCGTAACGCCCGCTCGATGTCCGAGTCCACCTCCCATACCACTGGGGCTACCAGCTTCGAGGCGGGAAGGATGGGAGTAGGTTCGGTGGACCCATCCTCTGTGTCATAAAGGCGGGACAGTGCTTCAGCCTTCACGTTCTGGGAGCCCGGTCTATAAGACAAAGTAAATCGGAACCGGGTGAAGAACATGGCCCACCTTGCCTGACGTGGGTTAAGTCTCCTAGCTGCCCGAATATACTCCAGATTCTGGTGGTCGGTCCAGATGAGAAAGGGGTGTTTAGCCCCCTCAAGCCAGTGTCTCCACACCTTCAGAGCTCTAACCACCGCTAGCAACTCCCGGTCCCCCACATCATAGTTACGCTCCGCTGGGCTGAGCTTCCTTGAGAAGAAAGCGCAGGGGCGGAGTTTTGGTGGCGTACCCGAGCGCTGTGATAGCACGGCACCCACCCCAGCCTCGGACGCATCCACCTCCACTATGAATGCTAGAGAGGGGTCCGGATGCGCCAACACGGGCGCATCAGTAAACAGCGCCTTCAACTTGTTGAATGCTCCGTCCGCCTCTGCTGACCACTGCAAACGCACCGGGCCCCCCTTCAGCAGTGAGGTGATGGGAGCCGCTACCTGGCCAAAACCCCGGATAAACCTCCGGTAGTAGTTGGCAAAACCCAGAAACCGCTGCACCTCCTTTACCGTGGTCGGAGTCGGCCAATTACGCACGGCCCTAATGCGGTCACCCTCCATCACTACCCCCGAGGTGGAAATGCGATATCCCAGAAAAGAGACGGCTCGTTTAGAGAACACGCATTTCTCAGCCTTGACGTATAGGTCATGCGCCAGCAGTCTACCAAGCACCTTGCGCACCAGAGACACATGCGCGGTGTGAGTGGCCGAGTAGATCAGAATGTCATCGATATAAACCACCACTCCCTGCCCGCACAGGTGCCTGAGAATCTCGTCTACAAAGGATTGGAAAACGGCTGGAGCATTCTTTAACCCATACGTGACCCATGCATGACGAGGTACTCATAGTGGCCTGATGTAGTACTAAATGCGGTTTTCCACTCGTCTCCCTTCCGAATACGCACCAAACTATACGCGCTCCTGAGATCCAGTTTTGTGAAGAACTGCGCTCCGTGGAACGATTCCACCGCCGTAGCGATGAGAGGTAGAGGGTAACTATACCCCACTGTGATGGCGTTTAGACCTCTATAATCGATACATGGACGCAAGCCTCCCTCCTTTTTCCTCACAAAAAAGAAACTTGAGGAGACGGGTGAAATGGAGGACCGAATGTACCCCTGTCCCAGCGCCTCCGTGACATATGTCTCCATTGCCAACGTCTCCTCCTGGGACAGCGGGTACACGTGACTCTTGGGAAGCGCAGCGTCTACCTGGAGATCTATCGTACAATCCCTTCCCGGTCGATAAGGTGGTAATTTAGTCGCTTTCACTTTACTGAAAGCGATTGGCAAATCGGCATACTCGGGGGGAATGCACACCGTGGAACCCTGGTCTGGACTCTCCACCGACGTGGCACCGATGGAAACTCCCAAACACCTTCCAGAACACTCCTCTGACCACCCCTGGAGAACCCCCTGTCTCCACGAAATTTTAGGATTGTGCCGGGCCAGCCAGGGAGTCCCCAGCACCACTGGAAACGCAGGCGAATCAATAATAAAGAAACTGATACGCTCCCTATGATTCCCCTGCGTCACCATGTCCAGTGGGACCGTGGTCTCCCTGACCATCCCTGACCCTAATGGCCGGCTATCTAGGGAGTGCACGGGGAAAGGAGAATCTATCGGCACCAGCGGAACCCCTAACTTAAGGGCGAGTCCGCGATCCATAAAGTTCCCAGCTGCACCTGAATCGACTAGCGCCCTATGCTGGGAAGAGGGAAAAAAGCGAAGGAAAAAAGTTAAGACAAACATGTGGCCAACAGGGGGTTCTGGGTGAGTTTGATGCTGACTCACCTGGGGTGACCGAGAAGCGTTCCGCCTGCCATCTCTACTCCCAGACGGACCCCCCCAGCACCGATCAGACGTGTGTCCTCTCTGACCACAGTTGGTGCAGGGAAGGCCTCCTCCTCCGGTACCCCTCGGCGCAGCCCCTCCCAACTCCATCGGAATGGGAGCGGAGGGGCTGGGTGGTGGAACGCACAGGACCCTCTCTGAACGCCCGCGGGCAGCCAGCAGATTATCCAGTCAAATGGACATGTCAATCAGCTGATCCAGTGACAGAGTGGTGTCCCGACACGCTAACTCCCGGCGGACGTCCTCTCGGAGACTACACCTGTAGTGGTCCATGAGGGCCCTGTCGTTCCACCCAGATCCGGCTGCCAAGGTCCGGAACTCCAGCGCGTAATCCTGGGCGCTCCTCCTCTCCTGCCTGAGGTGAAATAGTCGTTCTCTGGGTAGTGCTCCCGCGCTGAGTCTGGACCATTCCAGACCGCGTTCGCCCATTCCAGGGCACTACCCGTGAGGCAGGAGATGAGGACACTCACCATCTCTGCTCCTGAGGGAGAGGGTCTGATGGTGGCCAGGTATAGCTTCAGCTGGAGCAGAAACCCCTGGCAACCCGCCGCCGCTCCATCATAAGCCCTCGGTAGCGTCAGACGGAGGGTGCTGGAGTCGGGAGATGGGGAGTCCGGAACCGTGGGTGCCGAAGGTGGAGAGAGGAGCCCACTCCTCTCCCATCTGTCCATTCTCTCCATCACTTGATCCATCGCGGATCCGATCCGATGAAGGACGGTGGTGTGGTGGAGAACCCGTTCCTCCATCGATGGGAGAGGGTTGGCTGCTGCTCCTGCTGACTCCATTCAATTTGATAGTTGCGGGATTCTGTAATGCTCCGGGTGTCGTGGGTGTGGAGTCAAATGCAGGAGACAGAGAGTTCAATGCTGCGCGTCTTTTAATCGCACCAACGCACCACAGGGTGCTCACAAAAAAGTTACGTTCCCAAAACACAGGGAATCAAAATGTACAATGGGAAACAATCCCGACCGGACACTAACACGTGCCTATACCACAGAGCCGAAGGTTACATAGAAATAATCCCGCACAACAACCAGGCGGGCCGGCTGTCTAATAAAGACAAACTAATTAAACATCCACAGGTGCTACCACTCAACATACAAGGAGGGGAAGGAAAAACAATCAGTGGCAGCTAATAGGCCGGTGACGACGACCGCCGAGCGCCACCTGCCCGGGAAAGGGAAACACCCTCGGTTGGACTCGTGACAGGAGGACTCAATGTATTTTGACGTTGAGGATTATAATACATAGCGTTTTAATGCCATACAAGCAAGTCAAATACCTATGAGTCCAAATGTGCACTTCACATTTCCATGTCATAAAACTCATGGAATATAGTGTCAATGTTTATCATCACTATGTTTGATGTACAGTTACAACATGACATGGTGTTATGCCCTGGGTTGTTCTGAACAGAATGAGCCTGTTTGTTGTATTGTGAAAAGAAAAAAAATAGCCGTTGACCACGCATCGTTGGACTGCGCAAAACAACAGTAACTGTGTAAAGGCGGGATGCAAGGCTGTGTTCCAAACAAAACAACTACAAGTGTTCCTCAATGGCAGAGCTAGGAGAATTCAAAAAAGGACCTTACTGTTGAAGACTGTTTTTTTGAGACATAAAAGTGAATTTAAATGACTTAGGAGATTAGGAGACTTTTGAGAGGTGTGGCCACTTTGAAACACCAGTTAGACCTCTCACTCAAACTCTTGTAATTTTTTGGTCTTATGTTGCACCTACCCCAAATATTCCAATGATATTTGTTTCATGTTACTGAATGTATCCAGAGTATCTTCAGATTTTGTTAACAAATGCTGCAAAAAAAATACAGGAAATGTAAAATGCACATAAAATCAAGAGTGTAATGTTTGGATTCGGTCTTGTCAGGTGAAATGTTGTTTCCTCACCTTTGGTCTAATAATCTCTAAACTGTTCCATTTAAACTGCTACCATGGTTATACATGTGCTTTCCATATATCTTCTGTAAGAAACATTTCAATTTAGCCCTAATCATTTAAGCCAATTCCAATGAGTGTAAGGGGACAAGGTATTCTCTCTTTGACGAATTGCACACTCTAAAAAGAAAAGGTTCATGGAGTATCCGTTAGGGGTTCTTCAAATGTAAACTTTGGAGTTCTAAGTTCTAAGTTCTTTGAAGAAGGGGTTCATTTTTGGGGTTTGTTGTTGAGCCACCCCCCCCCCCCCCCCCCCACCCCACCCCACCCCTCTCCTGTTATTGTTATCATTATGATATTAATAATAATAATTACGTATAAAAATAACAATAACACGATATTTTAATGTTTATCTCAGTGTTTATTATGGTTTTTTAGTGGCAAAGCAGAATAAAAACATTTAAATATGAGGTAAACTCCCAGCAGAGCCCCAAGCCCAGTGGGTATTTCCTATGGCGTGTTGATGTTAATGTGTTGATGTGCTCCGTATCCATAGCCAGAATGATTTTGCAGTGCATGTTGATTGAACAGGTTTCTTGTTTTATTCGTCAGAGGTGTGCGTAATGTTAGTATCTGGAATTTGTCTTTCAGCATCAGTCGAACACGCCTGACTCTTCTTCAGCAGTCATACAAGGAGAATGGTCTAATGTATCCTATCAAAAAGAGAGCTGGCCCAAGCAAGCACAGTTTACACCTGAAGCATGAGGATTTGCAGCAAGTGGTGAACTTCATCAACAACCACGCAGAGGATAATGCAATAGTATACCAGGACGCCACCCAGGACACAAACACTTTGGTGGAAAGCTGCTGCCATCCCATGTGACAAAAGCAGCAGTGTGGCGAATTGTTGACAACACTTGATATGTAAAGAATAAACACATTTTGATGATTTAATTGACCTCCAACATGATTGGCATTACTTTTAGTTATCTCACATTATTTCTGTATTTTCCAGAGGTACGTGTAGTCAGGCGGTCTTCCTTCAGGAATCTGTGGAGAAAATTGCTGCCCCACATCTCAAGCACTAAGCCCAGGACAGACCTGTGCTGGCAGGTGATAAACTTGGATTAGCTAACACAACGTGACATTGTAACAAAGGAGTGATGGTTGCTGATAATGAGCCTCTGCCTAAGTAGATATTCCATAAAAAATCTGCCGTTTCCAGCTACAATAGTATTTTACAACATTAACAATGTCTACACTATATTTCTGATCAATTTCATGTTATTTTATTGGACAAAGAAAGTGTATTTTCTTTCAAAAAGAAGGACATTTCTATGTGAACCCAAACTTTTGAACGGTAGTATATATATATATATATATATGTGGGAGGCAGGCAAATACATCACTGAGTGGTGTAAAGACAGATTGACAGGGGTGAGACAAAAAATTGTAATTTAACTTAATGTTATTTTGTTATTTGCAGGTGCACTATCCGCCTGACCCTATGCAGCCAGGTCCCATCTACTTTTTAATCTTGAGGCTCGATGTCCCGCTAGCATTCCACTATGACAACATCCGGTGAAATTGCAGAGTGCGAAATTCAAAATACAAAACTCGTGATATCAAACATTCATGAAAATACAAGTGTCTAACATCATTTAAAAGCTTAACTTCTTGTTAATCCAACTACGTTGTCAGATTTCAAAAAGGCTTTACGGCGAAAGCATACCATGTGATTATCTGAGGACAGCGCCCCACATCAAAATACTTTTGCAAACCAGCACAGGGATCACAAAATCACAAATAGTGATAAAATAAATCCCTTACCTTTTTTTTCTTCTTTTTTTAACCTTTATTTAACTAGGCAAGTCAGTTAAGAACAAATTCTTATTTTCAATGACGGCCTAGGAACAGTGGGTTAACTGCCTGTTCAGGGGCAGAACGACAGATTTGTACCTAGTCAGCTCGGGGATTTGAACTTGCAACCTTCCGGTTACTAGTCCAACGCTCTAACCACTATGCCTCTGTTTGCAATCCCAAGGGTCCCAGCTACACAACGAATGGTCGTTTTGTTTGATAAAGTCCTTCTTTATCCAAATAAGTCAGCTTAGTTTGCCCCATTGATTTCAGTAATCCACTCGTTCAACATGCATACAAATGAATCCAAAAAGTTACCGGTAAAGTTCATCCAAACAAGTCAAACGATGTTTCTAATTAATGCTCAGGTACTTTAATATCTAAATAAATGATCATATTTAAGACGGAGAATTGTATGTTCAATAGGGAAGATAAATAACGAAGAGCGCGCAACAAGACTACTTTTCTAATGAGGGACACCTTGGATAAATTGCTTGTTCGTTTTTCAAGAAACAAGCCTGAAACCCTGTCTAAAGACTGGTGACATCTAGTGAAAGCCATAGGAACTGCAAACTGGGTCCTATTTAATTGTATATCCCATAGGCTAGCATTGAAATGGCCTGTGTCCTCAAAAAATAATTTCAGGATGGATTTTCCTCAGGTTTTTGCCTGCCATACCAGTTCTGTTATACTCACAGACATTATTTTAACAGTTTTATAAACTCAGTGTTTTCTATCCAATTCTATGCATATCCTAGCCTCTGGGCCTGAGTAACAGGCAGTTTACTTTGGGCACGTCAGTCATCCGAACCTCCGAACACTGCCCCCTAGCTCTTAACTCCTCGCATTGTGGCTTGTTTGGTGTCTGCTGTGAAGGAATACCACAACAAGTCAACTACTTGATTGATGAAGGCAGCAGCGCAGTCATCAACTACATGCACCATTTCTTCACCAGCTACGGAGTTTGGGAAACACATGTGGACCTGAATTGTGATAACTGCAGTGGCCAAAACAAGGACAAGTTTGTGCTCTGGTATTGTGCCTGGTGGACCATGGACAAGCTCCACCACAGTCTGGACCACTTCCTGATCACAGGCCACACTAAGTTTACTCCGGACTTGTGCTTCAGCCTCATCAAGCAGCGCTTCAGAAAGACCAGAGTGAACACTTTGTCTGAGATTGCTGGTGTTGTGAAGGACAGCACAGTGATAGGGGTCAACATCCCACAGCTGGTTGGACTGGAGGATGGTACGGTGCTGGTGGAAATCTATGGCTGGCAATAACACCTGACTGTACTTCAGGCCGCTGCCACAGATCAAGTACCAGCACTTCAGGTGAATATCATTTTCACTGCATTGTATGAGGTTATTCTTCTTATCTAAACTTGGAAGGTGAATTGATGTTGTGCAAGGTTGTAATGTCTTCAAGTTGTTTTTTAATTTCCGGTTTTACAGCTTCGATGCTCTGGAGTCTGGTGTTGTTGTCGCCAAGGAGCGATCGGACTCAGTCGCGACGAGGTTTGAGCTGCTGCGCAACGCTGACATCCTTCCTCCCATTATTGGTCTGCCTGTACAAGCACCACCTGGAATGGACACAGCTAGACAAACGTATCGTTTTGAGAAGATTAGGGAGTTTTGCGACGAAGAGGCTATGGACATCACATGCCCTGCACCAAAGTCAAGGGCACGACAGAAACAGGCTCTCTGAATATAGATTCCTTTGTTCATGTGTGGTTTGGACAGACCAATCATCAGCACTATCTGCAGTGCCTCTATTCAAATGACTCTCCTAACACACACACCATTCGTTGCTGCTACTATATATTTTTTAATCATGCTGCTCAGCCACTTTACCCGATTGTATGCATGCAACCTTGTCTATCACTATCGTTATTGATATTGTTTGTGTACATACTGTATATTAGTTTCTATTTCTGATATTGCTACTATGCAAATAACTATGGAGTGTTGGAGTGTGCCCCTGGCTATCCGTCAATAGAAAAACAAATTGGACCGTCTGGTTTAAGGAATTTAGAATTATTTATTATTTTACTTTTGATACTTAAGTACATTTTAGCAATTCCATTTACTTTTGATACTTAAGTACATTTTAGCAATTCCATTTACTTTTGATACTTAGTATTTTTTAAACCAAATACTTTTAGACTTTTACTCCAGACGTATTTTACTGGGTGACTTTTACTTCCGTCATTTTCTATTATTAAGGTATCTTGACATCTGGACACTTTCCGTTTACCTGGAATGTTTCCTTATTGTAGGCTACTACAACTATTAGTCTTAACTTCTTCGATATAGGGGGCGCTCTTTTAATTTTTGGATGAAAAACATTCCCGTTTTAAACAAGATATTTTGTCACGAAAAGATGCTCGACTATTCATTTAATTGACAGCTTTGGAAAGAAAACACTCTGACGTTTCCAAAACTGCAAAGATATTGTCTGTGAGTGCCACAGAACTGATGTTACAGAAAAAACCCAGATAAAAATACAATCAGGAAGTGCCGCATTTTTTGAACCCGCCTCATGGCAATGACTCCTTATATGGCTGTGGAGGAGCTAGGAGTCAGCTTACCTTTTCCACGTTTTCCCCAAGGTGTCTGCAGCATTGTGACATATTTGTAGGCATATCATTGGAAGATTGACCATAAGAGACTACATTTACCAGGTGGTCGCTTGGTGTCCTCCGTCACAATTATTGCGTAATCTCCAGCTGCAGTATTTTTCCGTTTGCCTCTGATGAGAAACCGACTGCCAGGAATGATTTTTCATCTAATAGAATTGTGAAAAACACCTTGAGGATTGATTCTAAACAACGTTTGCCATGTTTCTGTCGATATTATGGAGCTAATTTGGAAAAAAGTTTGGCGTTGTAAGTGACTGCATTTTCGTTTTTTTTCTTAGCCAAACGTGATGAACAAAACGGAGCTATTTCTCTTACACAAATAATATTTTTGGAAAAAATGAACATTTGCTATCTAACTGAGAGTCTCGTCATTGAAAACATCCAAAGTTCTTCAAAGGTAAATTATTTTATTTGAATGCTTTTCTTGATTTTGTGAAAATGTTGCCTGCTGAATGCTAGGCTTAATACTATGCTAGGCTATCAATACTCTTACACAAATGCTAGTGTAGCTTTGGTTAAAGCATATTTTGAAAATCTGAGATGACAGTGTTGTCACAAGGCTAAGCTTGTGTTTCAATATATTTATTTCATTTCATTTGCGATTTTCATGAATAAGAAACGTTGCGTTATGGTAATGAGCTTGAGGCTATGATTACGCTCCCGGATACGGGATTGCTCAACGCTAGAGGTTAATCTTTACTACACTACTCACTGTTTAGCACATGACCTCACATGTGAAACCTTAAAGAGATGGGTGGGGCGGGCTTAAGAGGGTGTGAATAATGCTGAATGGGTGTAGACAAAGGAGTGCTCTCCAGTAGGTACCAAAACATTCAAAGGCCCTTTTCTCAAAAGTGAGTTTACATGTGTATCAACTTTCAAAGCAGGAAAAACAAAAATATCTTGAGGAACTTATAATGTAAAGCAATCTGGATGGAATATGGAGAAAAATGCACAAAATTCTTCCTGAATCTCCAATACAGCTAACAAAAAGAATTTGCAGAAACTCGTTACTGAAGACGGAGTCATCTATGATTCTCCGAATTATATTTTAAAAGAGGAAGCTAATTATTTTAGGCAGGTGTTCTCTTTTCCGTCTCCTCCTTTAGGTACCCATCAGGAAGGTCTGATTTCTCTATTTTTAAAACAAGACTTAGATGGCAAATATATAGACCCAGTCCATCTAAGAAACTAGAGGCCCCTTACACTTCAATGTTGTGATGCAAAAATACTAGCAAAATGCATAGCACTCATAATTAAAAGGGTTTTAGCAGGTATTGTTCATCCTGATCAGACAGGTTTTTTACATGGACGATACATTGGAGATAATATACGACAACTACTAGAAATAATAGAACAACATGAAACATATAAGAAGCCAAGAATGGTATTTATAGCAGATTTTGAAAACGCATTTGACAAAGTAAGACTGGATTTGATTTATAAATTCCTGAATTTTTTTACATTTTAGGTCATTCTCTTATAAAATGGGTAAAAAATCATTTATAGCAACCCCAGGTGTAAAATAGTAAATAACGGCTACTTCTCAGAGAGATTTGAATTGTCAATTGTGAGTTGAGTTAAACAAGGGTGTCCGCTGTCACCATATCTATTCATTATGGCAATTGAAATGCTAGCTAATAAAATCAGGTCCAATAACAACATTGGAATAGAAATCCAAGGCTTAAAAACAGAGGTATGCCGATGACTCAAGTTTTATATTAAGTCCGCAAGCTATATCCCTATAATGTCTCATTGAAGAGCTAGATAACTTTTCTGTACTCTCTGGACTAAAACCTAATTATGATAAGTGTACAGTATTACGTATTGGATCCTTAAAAAATACAACTTTTACATTACCCTGCAGTTTACCTATAAAATGGGCTGATGGTGAAGTAGACATACTCGGTATTCATATCACAAAATATATAATTATCTCTCCACAATGAATTTCAATAGAAAACTTGTAAAAATAGACAATCACCTGCAACAACTCAAAATGTTATATTTGAACCCTAAATGGTTCTCAAGTAGATTACCAAGAAAAGCTCATCCATTGTTTAAAAATTGCCTTTTTGCCATTGCCATGTCTCATTTTCGATTAATTGAAAATTATACTTTTTTCAAACAAGCATTGCAGAGCTGGCTACAATTTGATTTGATTTGATTTGATTTGAATTTCAATTTAATCCCCCTGAAAATATAGAACAAATATTATGGCTAAATATTAATAATATTAATAATATTTTATCAACCAGCCATTAACTTCTTGCTCCTACTTGAGACGCAGACGTCTCAAGTAGGCACCTGGAAATGCAAATGCGCTACGCTAAATGCTAAATGTACTCGTTAAAACTCAAACGTTCATTAAAACACACATACAGGGTATTGAATTAAAGCTACACTCGTTGTGAATCTAGCCAACAAGTCAGATTTTTAAAATGCTTTTCGGCGAAAGCATGAGAAGCTATTATCTGATAGCATGCAACACCCCAAAATGCCTGAAGGCGACGTAAACAAAATAATTAGCGTAGCCGGCGCTACACAAAAACGCAGAAATAAAATATAAAACATTCATTACCTTTGATGATATTCTTTGTTGGCACTCCTATATGTCCCATAAACGTCACAAATTGGTATTTTTCCCGATTAAATCCGTCCATGAATGCCCAAAATATCCATTTGTATAGCCTGTCTGCATCACGAAAAAAGCTCTCTTCCAACACACAACGTCATGTTTAAAAATTATATAAGTTGCCTATATTCTTTGACAAAACACTTCAACCTACTTTTATAACCCAACTTTAGGTATTTGTAAACGTTAATAAGCGATCAAATTGATCACTGGGCGATCTGTATTCAATAGCAGCTACAAAAGAAAACAGTGTCCATTTTTCAATCTTCCAAAATCGATTGAGGTAGGCTGGATGGAATCACGGATCTATTCGTAATGTCTCAAATTATTTTTGTCAATGAAAATGACGTTTTTGGCGACATCGTGTGGAAGCTGTAGGAATTGCATCTATCCAATACAGTTGGCATTGCTGTTATGATTTTAGTTGTCCTTGATGTCCTTTGTTTTAAATGTATTATTACATTTTCTTCTGTCTTTTCCTTTTTTCTCTTTAGTTCATTCTCTTGGTTGTTGGTGCATTGGGGGGTTCTTGGGGGAGGGGAAAGGAATTATTATTATTTTTTTTTTCTTCCTGGGGGGACTGTGGGAGGGGTCTCAAATGGTTGAGGGACAGCTATTAGGGAACTGTGGTGGGATCGTGGAGGGTTCGGGTTCACGTTTTTTGTCCTGGTGGTAGATTTTTCAACGTGCCCTTGAGCAGGGCATTGACCCTGGATACTTCTGTATGTCACTCAGTGGGAATCTGTTGGATGACTGGTATAATGTAGTTGTTGAGCGTTTTCACTGCAAGTATAGTGTGTGTTTCAAATATTCAATAAAAAAACAAATAAATAAATAAAATGCAGTGTATGATATACCATTTTGTAGCTCTGAGTCTCTACTTTTTACCAATATAAAAAAATATATAGTTTTGCTACATAAGACTGAATCCAGGTGGTGAGTCACATATTCTTATATCCTACATATTATTACCTCTTTGTTGATTGATATCCATTGAATTGTGTCCATTTTCTGTTTTAGAAAGATTTGCACAAATATGAAAAGATAGATGGTATCATCATAAAACAATATCAATTTGGATCATACAAGGTACAAACCTTACCTTAATTTGAGGAGATCTTTACATTTTTCAGTTGAGTGCCTGCACCTAATGTCCTTTCACATTCAAATGCATGTGTTTCATTTGGGCAGTTAAGTTCTTGCAAGAACCCACCTCCTATGGGGTTCTTGGAAAAACCTTTTGTGCGCCATTTTCAGTGCCAAGAACCATACGGTTCTTCAAAGGACTTTGAGGATCTTAGAAGAACCCTTGTTTAACCTCTGATTTTTAAAGTGCAGTTTGATTACCATCATACCTTCCTTGTAGGCTAGATAGAGTCAAGATGAACTACAAGCTCAAATCAAAATGTAAATCCAATTACATTTCATTTGTTGCATGCTTCGTCAACAAGAGGTGTAGACTAACAGTGAAATACTTACGTATGGGTCCTTTTCCAACAATGCAGAGTTAAAGATAAACAATAAAAAATCAATTGAAATAGTGACATGAAGAACAAATCCAAAGTGAATAACGAATAACAACAACAAGTTAAAAAAAACATGGCTATATACAGGGAGTACCAGTACCGAGTCGATGTGCAGGGGTACGAGGTAATTGAGGTACCTACAATGCCTACATTCACACCCCTTGACTTTTTTCACATTTTGTCGCATTACAACGTGGGATTAAAATGGATTGAATCATATTTTTTGGGTTAACGATATTCACAAAATACTATTTTGTGTCAAAGTGAAAGAAAAATTCTGACATTTGCAAAAAAACATGAAAAATAAGAGAATATTTCTTGATAAGATAAGAATGAAACCCCCCTGAATCAATACGTTAGAATCTTTCTGGGTAAGTCTCTAAGAGCTTTGCACACCTTGATTGAGCCACATTTGCCTATTATTATTTTTAAATTCTTCAAACTGTCAAATTGTTTGTTGATTGTTGAACATTCACTATCTTCTTGGTAAGCAACTCCAGTGTAGATTTGGCCTTGTGTTTTATGTTATTGTCCTGCTAAATGTGAAGTCATCTCAGTGTCTGGTGGAAAGCAGACTGAACCAGATTTTCCTCTAGGATTTTGCCTCTACTTACCTCCGTTCCGTTAATGTTTTATCATGAAAAACTCCCCAGAGTGGTACTCAGTAACGTGTTGTATTGGATTTTGCCCCAAACATACTGTAAAACTTTGAATTCAGGACAAAAAGTGAATTGGTTTGCCACATTTTCTGCAGTGTTACTTTGGTTGCTTGTTGCAAACAGAATGCATGTTTTGGATTTGTTTTATTCTGTACAGGCATCCATCTTTTCACTCTGTCTATTAGATTAGTATTGTGGAGTAACTACAATGTTGTTGATCCAGCCTCAGTTTTCTCCTATCACAGCCATTAAACTCTGTAACTGTTTTAAAGTCAACATTGACCTCTCTGACAACTGAGTTAGCAAGGACGCCTGTATCTTTGTAGTGACTAGGTGTATTGATCAGTGTATAATTTGTAAATTTGGAGGTGCCGGAAGAAAAAATTATATGCAAAATATTAAATGCTTTCTTATAAAGGAGATTTGTTGTCATGCGTTCTGGTACCTCAGAGCACCCCAGGTCACTTTCCTCTAGGGCTACATTTTAGTTCCGGCACCTCCAAACACGGGGATTTTTTTTTATAGCCTATGGTTCGGGACAAATGTGGCCTTTATAGACACATTTAATGCATTTCTACATCATTTTAGATGACTGGACACTTTAGCAGAATATTTTTGAATACCTCACAAATGATCGAAATGACAGGCTACTTTGACATAGACAAACAGAATCTGAGATCAATAAAACAACCTTGTCTTCAATCCATCAATAGCCTAGATCTAGGTGTGTGGAGACACACATATTGTACAAAGTTTGGAGGAATTTATATTCCTAAAAAAGCTTTCCAGTTTCATTGACTCACCCAATGATGCCCAGCTCACTCACCGGCCTGTTTTGGTTGCATAATGCTCACTGACAGATTTGCTGCGTGTTCCCGACTGTAGGCATGCCTCGTGGTTGGAATACACACAATCCACAGTAAGGCAATTATTTTAATAAATAAACTATTGATCATCTGTGGCTAAATTATAGGCCTACTCCTGGTGTAGTATTCAGAATTAATTCATTTATTTATGAACAGACAGTAGTAATTCTATAACTTTGACAAATGTATTTCAATTCATCAGAAGTGCAGCAGCACCTCCAGAACCCTTCGCGGAGCTATGATTCTATAAGGGAAAAAATTATGAGAAATAAAGTGCAACGCTGGAAAGATGAGAAAAACCAACACTACATGACCAGGAGTATGTGGACACCTTCTCGTCGAACATCTCATTCCAAAATCATGGGCATTAATATGGAGCTGGTTTCCCATTTGCTGTTATAACAGCCTCCACTCTTCTGGGAAGGCTTTCCACTAGATTTTGGAACATTGCTGCGTGGACTTACTTCCTTCCATTCAGTCACAAGAGCATTAGTGAAGTCTGGCACTGATTTTGGGCAATTAGGCCTGGCTCACAGTCAGCATTCCAATTAATCTATAAAGTGTTCAATGGGGTTGAGTTCAGGGCTCTGTGCAGGCCAGTCAAGTTCTTCCACAACGATCGCGAAAAACCATTTCCGCTTTGTGCACAGGGGCATTGTCATTCTAAAACAGGAAAGGGCCTTCTCCAAACTGTTACCACAAAGTTGGAAGCACAGAATCGTCTAGAATGTCATTGTATGGTGTAGCGTTAAGATTTACCTTCACTGTAACAAAGGGGCCTAGCCGAACCATGAAAAACAGACCCAGACCATTATTCCTCCTCCACCAAACATAGTTGGCACTATGCATTGGGGCAGGTAGAGTTCTCCTGAACCCAGATTCGCTCTTTGGACTGCCAGATGGTGAAGCGTGATTCATCACTCCAGAGAATGCGTTTCCACTGCTCCAATGACGGTGAGTTTAAGACCACTCCAGCCGACGCTTGGTATTGCACATGGTGATCTTAGGCTTGTGTGTGGCTGCTCGGCTACGGAAACCCATTTCAAGAAGCTCCCGACGAACACTTCTTGTACTGACATTGCTTCCAGAGGCATTTTGTAACTCGGTAGTGATCGTTGGAACCGAGGACAGGCGATTTTTACGCGCGACATGCTTCAGCACTCTGCGGCCCCTTTCTGTGAGCTTATGTGGCCTAACACTTCGTGGCTGAGCCGTTGTTGCTCCTAGACGATAGGAGAGTCTCGAACAGAGCTCAATCCAGTTGGTTATCCAGTGATTGCACGTTCATCAATAGAACAGAGGGCAATGGCGGTCTATTTACTTGCCGACGTAGTGTCGTCAGGATGCCGGCTCGCCTGCCTCTTTCGCCGCCGCTTCCTCTTTTGAGTCGCGGGGATTCGGGCCGGGTCCAGAGTAAGGATAACATCCAGAGCTCCCAACTCTTTGAAGTAGACATCCAAATCGAGGTTAGTGATAGCTGTTCTGATGTCCAGAAGCTGCTTTCTGTCATAGGAAATGATGGCGGAGACATTATGTAAATAAAAAGTAACGATCAGTGTAAAAGAAAAACTAATCCATGTGTTGAAGTAACCTTGCCTGAGACCTCAAGACTTGTGTTAGATTCCATGCCAAGGTTTTAGCTCAATGGCTTAACATCGTTTCAAATCGTGCCAACGATTCAGGTTTGATACACAGTCAATCACACTACAAATGACAACATGCATCTTCAACCCCAGTCCTAACAGCTGTGAGAAAGACTGACAGCTGCTGTCCTGAGTATGAAGCGCCTGTCACTCTGGGTTTATGTGGTTCAGTTTAAAGGCTCTTTAAGTGTTTAATGGTGACTTGAACCCTGTTCACGCAGTAAAGCAAAGGCAGCTGTGATGTTGTTGTGGCTGTAGGGAAGAGCTGAGCGTCAGATAGGGGACAAAGATGGGCAATAGGGATGTAAACCTCAATAACTATCCAATATAATATAGTACACTCATAGGCAACGCAACGCGATATACCAAATAGAGGATAATACAGTGTAGAGTTTGGTTACAGTAGGTTACTCCCCCATTTCTACATTGTGGAGAAAAACCAAGAATATCTGGCATATCTGATTATGACAAATCATGTGGTAGTTGGACAAAAATATACAACAGATTTGGTTACACAATACACCAGTCGTCGGATGGCCTTATTATACACTATTACACGCCATCTTATGAATAGATTCTTAAAAATAATGTGTCAGACTCAGCAATATAGTCCGCACAGCTAGTTTGTCTTTCTGAGGTCTCTGATCAAATCCCGAATCATGAACATGACAATCAGATTAAACCTCCCAATAAGCCGGAGGAGGTTGCTGGTTACTGCTGATCTCAGACCAGCTAGGAGTCATGAGGATGGGAATCTACCTCCAGTCACTTTCTGTCTGCTAGGGCTAATCTGAGAAATATTGAGAGAGCGAGAGAGCGATTGTTTGTTATTGTTTGTGTCGAGGTTTTAAGTTTCAGTGACAAAATAAACTTCTGTCTTAGCAGTTTGTTGTTTATTCATGCTTGAGTGGGAGAATGTGTGTTTGTGTGTGTGTGTGTGTGTGTGTGTGTGTGTGTGTGTGTGTGTGTGTGTGTGTGTGTGTGTGTGTGTGTGTGTGTGTGGATGCATGCAAGTGTGTGTGTGTTTGTAATGTCCCTACTTCTGTTATTAGAAAATTATATTGGAAGTTCACCAAAAAACTCTCCATTCTTCCAGATGCAAATAATCGTGAAAAAGAAAACTCTCACACACGATGGTCTTCCTGAGAAGAACACTACTGTCGCTCTGTGCCAGACTCGTTTACTGCACATATAAATCATTCTTTACCAGATAGATTTCAACAAAACAACAAGCGACAGGCAAACAACCCACACAGACTGAGTAACAATTAGCCAAAAGGCAGAGTAGCTGTGAAACATCGGAAAATGAAAAGGACACACATTTCAACATTTGCATCATTGTTTAGATATGAACTTTCTTTCAACAGGAATTGAGAAAACACTGTATACCAGTTTAACTAACGCGTCATGAAAGATTAACTTTCGGTGTCTTCTACAGTCACATCAGAGCAACAGCTGGTAAACACAGGGTTGTGTTCCCGTGCCACAGTAAACACCAGAACACGAGGGTCCTGTCATACTGCTGCAACACTTACTGAGCCTAAACAATGCCTTTGACCACTGTAGTGGTGGTCCATATGGTGGTGCGTGTGTTTGTGTATTGTTCTGTAAGGTTAGGTCGCATTACTTTCCAGAGGATGCAGAGAGGAAGAGAGACAAAGACACAGCAGAGCCACTATGGAGCCCTGTAAGAGCCCCCACTGGGCCAGTTGCCTGAGTGCTCCCTAACACAGGGCTGCTCTATGGAAACTGGCCTCCCTACTACAATATGTGCAGTCATCCATAAATCAGTCATCTGAATCACATGGGCACTTTAATTAAGAAAATACAGACAGGTATGATAAGGAATGGTTTGAAATGGTTAAGCATGAGACATTCTCTCTTTATTTGTCAGGAAATACAGAACGTTTTGATGTGATATGAAGTGCATGTGGTAAGATTGACCTCAATGGATGTTTCAAATATTTAGGCGAAGTAGTGATTTCTGAGATGAAATACAAGGAATCCACATGTCTGTTTGATGTGTGTGTGGGGGTGTGTGTGTGTGTGTGTCTATGTGTGTGTGTCATTTGTCTGTCGATTAACGATTGGTCGGCAGTGTTTAAGCTACAAGAGGGCAGTAAATCTGTGTGTGTGTGTGTCTGCTAAGTCATTTGTTACAGTTTTCTTCAAAGACATGACAGACGCTGTACCTCTGCCCCGCTGTCAAACATACAGAGATTTACTTCCATCTGATGCACACACACACACACACACACACACACACACACACACACACACATACACATACACACACACACACACACACACACACTCTTGTATACTTAACCTTGTGGGGACACATAATTCAGTCCCATTCAAAATCATATTTTCCCTAACCCTAACCCTAACTCTAACCCTAACTCTAACCCTAACCCTAACCTTAACCCTAACCCCAAAACCTAACTTTAACCATAACCCTAAACCTAACCCTAGCTCCTAACCCTAACCCTAATTCTGATCTTAACCCTAAACCCCCTAGAAATAGCATTTGAAATTGTGGGTGTAACCGGTGTCAAATGGCTTGTTAGTTAGCGGGGTAAGCGCTAATAGCGTTTCAATCGGTGACGTCACTCGTCACCCCTTGCTCTGCAAGAGCTGTGGCTTTTGTGGAGTGATGGGTAACGGTGCTTCGAGGGTGACTGCTGTCGATGTGTGTAGAGGGTCCCTGGTTCGAGCCCAGGTAGGGGCGAGGAGAGGGATGGAAGCAAAACTGCTACATGGGAACTAACAAAATGTCCCCAGTTGGTCAAAATTTTGTTCTGGTCCCCACAAGTATAGTTAAACAATACACACACACACACACACTCAAAGGAGATGTGTCTGTCATGTAATTTGAAAGCACCGTAAATAACGACTCACACTAAGAGGAAGAGTTGGACCCCTGGCGTGAGAAATACCACAGAACACACATACCGACCGCAAGACACACTGACACCCCATCAAACACACACCCTGATCTCTAGACAGTGACACGTGGTGCAGATAAAACACAGACCTGTAGCGTTACTCATCTGCTCAGAGTTAAGCACAGTGTGGCAAACACGTGCAGATACGCACACGCATACCCACACAAACACACGGACACACACCACACACACACCTCATTGAAACATCTGTCCTCGCTAGTAATACAAATACGTACAAATATATCCTGTCCATGAGTTTACAAGTTTAATGATGAGCTCTTGTTCCATCTTTCATCACTCTCTCCTTTTCCTCTTCTCCCGTCATCTGTTTATCTCTCTCTACTGTTCCGAAAAGCTTGTTTTATGTAAGCTTCTGGTGAACCTGGCTAACTACCAGCGACACGGCACTGACTGATGTACACATCTTGTGCCAACCTGTGTGAACGCATCATTTGTAAACCTCTATCAACATTCTCACAGAACCTTAGGGCACTAGTCTCACATCAGGGTGTGTGTGTGACACTTGTGTCACATTAGACAATGCCAGCGTGATTTCCTGGCATCGGGTCGGGTATCCACCCACTCTGCCCAGAGAGGCGATGACATTTCACTTTCTTATGCTATAAAATACATTTTACCAAGACAAATATGATTCTTCAAGTTCTGAATCGGTAACATATCATAAACATTATATAAAAAAAATCGGAATTTTGTAATCTAATACATCCAATAATAATTACAGAGTTTAGTTAACCGAGCGGTGCCGCTTTCTCGCACGACTTTTGAGGATTTGACATGTTGTAGCGGCCTTCTGCAAAGTTGTTTCCGCAGGTCGCAAAAACCAAAACTAAAATGACATGAGCTGAGTTAAATTTAAAATACTTTGAATATAAAAATATTGTGGTATGCACAATGCTCCGTTGACATTTCACATAGAAACACTTGTATTTGTGGAAAAATCTTCGAAAAAGGACAGGACTTTCGCATTACTTTGAATAGCGTATACTAAAATATGGAAATACTACATCTCAAAATCGATATCTATCTTACCTCAATATTGTCTTACGTCCTCCAGATATTTGGACAAAATATCTCATTGCGAATGTTTGTCCAGATATTGCGATTTTCAAAACTTGGTAATTCCACCAGACATGGTGAAAGATGAGTTCAACGGTGAGCATGTCAGTTAGACTTTATTCTCTCACAGAATCCAGCCTAGCTGACGTAATGCTATTTTCCTGATTTTTGAAGAAGAAAAAAATCTGTCCCTTTCTCTCTTTTAGTCATCCTAATGTTGGCCACCCTACAAGTGTAAAAACTCCAATAACTTTTGAACAGATTATGATAGAGACATGAGGTTTGGACCATTTGTTTTCGTAGAGGAGTATCAACACCCACTGGTCAAAATATGCATTTTGTATTAGACACCCTACTGATTGTTTTGTTTTGGGAAGTATTATACCTTTAGTTACAGCACAGAAAGAATGCTCTGTAACAATTGAGTTAGGAGACAGTGCCAAAGTTGATAACGTAACCTATACCAAATATATTTAAACAGAAGTCCATTCACCTTTAGGATTACACTAAATTCTAATTGCTTGGAAGATGTTGAAAGATTTAGATGTGCCATTGGGAAATGTTTTCATATTTCCTCCTCATAATTTAATGAACATGTCAAGGTTTTAGAGTTCAGAACCAGCTGCATTGGGTTGAGTGGAATGTATTAGCTTAGCTTAGCTTAGCTTAGTGTGTGTTAGAGGTCGACCGATTATGATTTTTCAGCGCCGATACCGATAACGATTATTGGAGGACCAAAAAAGCCGATACCGATTAATCGGACGATTTTATTATTTACTTATTTGTAATAATGACAATTACAACAATACTGAATGAACACTTAGTTTAACTTAATATAATACATCAATAAAATCAATTTAGCCTCAAGTAAATAATGAAACATGTTCAATTTGATTTAAATAATGCAAAAACAAAGTGTTGGAGAAGAAAGTAAAAGTGCAATATGTGCTATGTAAGAAAGCTAATGTTTCAGTTCCTTGCTCAGAACATGAGAACATATGAAAGCTGGTGGTTCCTTTTAACATGAGTGTTCAATATTCCCAGGTAAGAAGTTTTAGGTTGTAGTTATTATAGGAATTATAGGACTATTTGCCTCTATACCATTTGTATTTCATTAACCTTTGACTATTGGATGTTCTTATAGGCACTTTAGTATTGACAGCGTAACAGTATAGCTTCCGTCCCTCTCCTCGCTCCTCCCTGGGCTCGAACCAATGACAACAGCCACCATCGAAGCAGCGTTACCCATGCAGAGCAAGGGGAACAACTACTAGAAGGCTCAGAGCGAGTGACGTTTGAAACGCTATTAGCGCGCTCTAACTAGCTAGCCATTTCACCTCGGTTACACCAGCCTCATCTCGAGAGTTGATAGGCTTGAAGTCATAAACAGCGCAATGCTTGACGCACAACAAAGAGCTGCTGGCAAAACGCACGAAAGTGCTGTTTGAATGAATGTTTACACGCCTGCTTCTGCCTACCACCGCTCAGTCAGATATTTAGATACTTGTATGCTTGTATGCTTAGTAAGATTATATGCAACGCAGGACACGCTAGATAATATCTAGTAATATCATCAACCATGTGTAGGAAACTAGTGATTATGATTGATTGTTTTTTAAAAGATAAGTTTAATGCTAGCTAGCAACTTACCTTGGCTTACTGCATTCGAGAAACAGGCAGTCTCCTTGTGGAGTGCAACGAGAGAGAGGCAGGTCATTATTGCGTTGGACTAGTTAACTGTAAGGTTGCAAGATTGGATCCCCGAGCTGACATGGTGAAAATCTGTCGTTCTGCCCCTGAACGAGACAGTTAACCCACCGTTCCTAGGCCGTCATTGAAAATAAGAATGTGTTCTTAACTAACTTGCCTAGTTAAATAAAAGTATAATTTTTATTTAAAAAATAATAATTTATCGGCAAATCAGCACCCAAAAATACAGATTTCTGATTGTTATGAAAACTTTAAATGGCCCTAATTCCGATTCCGATTAATCGGTCGACCTCCAGTGTCTGTGCGTAAATGTGTGTGCGTAAATTTACGTATTTGCTTAGAATGACAATACACGTTAATGTATTCAGAGAGAGACGTTAGGTCACTAACAGACACTGGTCATTATATGATAAACACAGTCACTCCAAAGAGACACAACAACAGCCCATGGACTCAGGACAGATAATGGCAAGCCCCTATCTGACATCACAGAAGTGTTCAGGTCTAGTTAGAAGCCATCAATTGCTCCTCCAATGACTGTTTCATCAGTGGTCAGACATAAAAACTAAAAAGTGGTCAAACCACAAAGACATCACACTAACTGCACACACAGCATCTTCACACTTTACACCGCACACACACTGCACCCACTGGCTTTCACACATACCACAGTCCCTCTTGCTCAGCTCTCGCCTTTCCGTCTCCACTCAAAAATCACAGACAAACGCACATTAAAAAGACATACTCTCTCCCCCTCTCTCTCTCGCTCAGTGTCCATCTGTGTGAGATAAGTCAACAGGTAGAATGTGTGATATTGCTCTCTCTGTATTCAGATCTCAGTGTACACAGCACTCCATGGCCTCCCTGGTTCAATTTCACAGCCCAAAAAAATCTAGTGCCGATTCAGACAGGAAACCCGAGTATTGGCATCAGCTGATTTTGGAGCAATTAGATTAATCACTCTACCACTCATCATCACTCTTCATCACCATCATCATTCATCACTATTGCAGACTATTTAGTCAATCAGGTTCTGCACACACATTCCCTAATGGCTACCGTGCGCAAGCAGTGCGCTGGTGTTCCTGGTGACATGATATTGCTGTGACATGCGCTACTCATCATGCATGTCTGTTTTCTGCTTCCCACCACCCACCCCAGCCTTCACCTGTTTGGTCTCTGCTTTAGTTTTGGTCAGGGGGATTTGTACAGCGTACCTTGCTCACTGCCTGTAGTTATGATGCACGAAAGAGCAGAGCCTAATGCCAAGACTAATGTATTGCATGTATTGTAATATTTTTCTAATAAATGGTTAAACTAATACATAGTGTTTCCTTTCTGACCCTCCACACTCACACACACTCTCTCACACAGATCACACACACATACTGTACATACTGTTGTCTCCATGGTACCACTGAGAGTTCTGGGGTTAAGGGAACTCAAACACACAAATACATGTGCACGCACGCACACACACACACACACACACACACACACACACACACACACACACACACACACACACACACACACACACACACACACACACACACACACACACACACACACACACACACTTGCTCTGGTGGGCTAAAGCCAAATGTCTGGAAGTGGACTTCACATCTGCATCCTGTTAAACTCACTAATAAAACACCTCCAAACACAACACAAGAAACACACACACACACACATTCTCACCTCAACCCTAACTGGAATTAGTTCCAGGCTGAGGTAAAGACAATTGTTTAGGGATTCACTTAAACTGAGAATAGCCCAGATATTTCCTTTCTAAAATGACCATGTGTTCTTTCTGTGGTTACTATATCTTCTCTGTCTATTCACTGGCACACGTGTTGTAATATAAGTCTGGGGCTTGGTGTGTTTTCCATCTCCATGTTTTGTCTGTTAGTTAAATTGGGGTGATGCAGGCCTCTGGGAGAAGTTAACACACCGTGACCAAATATAAACATGTACAAATGAATCCTGCCATTGCTCTGAACGCAGCGACCATATAAAAGTCAGAGCAGAATGCATAGCTAATTTATGAGTCACTTTTTTTATTCTCCCTATCTCACTAGGCTTAACAAATGCACTGTCCCGCTAAACACTATCAATTCCAGTTTCCAAAGTCAAAGATACAGAATTTGCCATCATGCCACCAGCCTGAGGTTAAGGCAGAGGAAGTTTGCCCAGATTTCCGTACCACTTTGATTTAGATCCAGAGCTCTAGAGGAAACTCGGTTTTCAGGGGGTCATATATCAAATCCACATTCATTTCCACTTAATTTGTTCATCGTCAGACACTCCCACTTTCCCGTTGTCCCCATTGCACCATACATAAATTCAACAATCCGACACACTCGCCCACTGTCACAGTGTGCTCTGGACTCTACACTGAACGGATTACCGGTATCGTTATCGTTCATCATGGATTTGAAACTCTTGGCGGTTATGTCTGTGCTTGCTGTGGCGACATACGTTCCTTTCGCACAAGGTAGGCTACTTTGGATGAGTTTAGCTATGATATCTGTTATTCGTTATTCAAATAAAGCATTGTGTGGAGGTTTTCTATAGCCCCGCGGGGCGGTTCTGTGTGTGTCCATGTTCTGCGGCTGTTTTAGTGAGACGTGCAGCTGCTGATTTCTGCTAAATTTGCCACTCATAATAATAATAATAATACGTTGTTCAATCGGTCTGCCTAGTTTACACCATGCTTGAGCTACATCGAATTCGATAATGCATGTTATGGGGGTGTTCACAAACGCGCTTTGGTGATGAAATGTTCCTTATGTTATAAAATACATTTTACATATACAAATATGGTTATTCGTGTTCTGAATAGTTCAGTGTGGTCTTTCTCTAACATTGCATCCCAAAAAGTTTCGTAACCAAAAAATTTCGTAACCTAATACAACCGTGCAACTTTATTGCAGCAACTTCTTACGTGTTGTGGTGGTTGTCTTCAAAGTTTCACTTGTCGCAAAAAAAATCTAAATTAGCATGACATGAGCTGAACTAAACGTATAAGTCTTTGAAAATAAAAAGCTTGCTGTACACTCAATGCTCCGTTGACATTTCACAGAGATATGCTTGTTTTTGTGGGAGATCTTCAAAAAAGAACAGGAATTTCGCATTAATATGAAATGCATATACTAAAATATTAAAATACTACATGTCTTGTCTCAAAATCGATATCTATCTTGCCTCTATATTGTTTTATGGCCTGCGGATTCTAGAAAAAAAGGACAAATTTAACAGTAAAGTAAGCCTGCCAAGTAGCCTTTATTCTCGCACAGCCTCCAGCTAGGGCTCCACGATTTGGACAAAATATGTAATTGCGATTATTTTTTGGGCCAGATATTGCAATTGCGATTATGAATTGGGATTTTCAAAAACTTGGGTGAAACTGTTGTAATTCCTTCAGACAAGTATCAGGGTAGAGAACATCACTTCTAAAATTAGATCATATGAATGAATACATGCTGTGCTAACTGAATACACAACCAAATTAAACAAACAATTTCTAACATTGTTATAGGCTACATATTATAATATATAGAATTATTACACTTACATACTAACAAACATACATTTTTAACTTGATCATCAAAATATAGAGTGCTATAAGCGCAGCAGTTGTTCATTAATGAATGAATAACATTATGAGTTCCTATTTCCTATTTTACCATTATGAGATCTTAAATAACCTAAGTGAATTATTTATTCAGGCAGCCATAGGCTGCAGATGCAATAGGAAGCTTATGATTGTGTAATTATGTAATTTCAATCATTATAATTGACATTTTAAGTCAAAGTGCCTTAAAAACATTTAACACGGAGCCTACCAATTTCAAGATGCAGCCTCTGTCCAAAACATTGGAATCTGGTCCAGTTATTTAACGGGACATGTTTCAACTTCCCCCTTAATTTTATAGGTACATTGTTGGGATAGCTACTTGGGAGAAATATGTGCAAGATGGAATCTTGTATCTCCTGTCCAGCTTGTTTATCATTCTTTTGACGCCCTCTTTGCAGACTGTGTAATAAGGACCATGTCTTTGGCTATGTGATAGGTTAACCTCTGTGATTTCTAAATGTCTATTGGATGTTTCTCCCTACCTTACACTTGAAAACGCATTTGCAATCAATGCTTGTTTAAGGCAGGTGGTTGGTCGTGGCAGAGGGACTTTGCTGCTGTCTGGCGTTTTTTTTTACATCATGCAATCTTCTTAATGTAGGGAATGGTTATTCTTCTTCAAATGATTGAATACATTTGCCTCATGTTGCCTCTCGTTGTTACCACAAATTACATGCTGACCAGCGTGAGCATTGCAAAAATAAATGTACATACATGTTATTCAGTCATTGCACCCACACTGCTTCTGCACGTCAGCGTGGCCATGCGCTAAAATATAACTATTTGTGATGCTCGATGTGCCTCAAGTCCTGCCTCTCCCATCTCCTCATTGGTTTTTAGGAGCATATACCCATGTGCCATCTCCTCATTGGTTTTTAGGAGCATATACCCACATAGGTAATTAAAAGATGAACTGAGGTCCACACTCCAGTCGGTTGTGGTAATGCACCTTTTAAAGTTGGTTGCCAACCGCCATATAAAGTCCAAAGGAGAAGAAGAAGTCTGAAGGAGGAGAGATTACTAGAAACAAACTCGGTTTACCCATTTATCTGTGGATTAATTGTCGGAGTAGAGGACCTTGTGCATTTCAGGTAAAATAACAACCCAATGTTTATATCCCAGGAGAAATTAGCTAGCAACAACAAGTTAGCTAGCTAAATTGCCATACATCTTTTATGCTTTTCGCCCTGTCCCCGAATTAATATAGTTGGTTTAGAGTTTGTTTTAATATTTCAACCTGCGTGTCCTGATCTGTCTGATGTGAGTGGACAAAATGAACATGCGCGCGATGGCGCACACAGACAAACACGCTCGTGCGCCAATAATAAATGCAATTGCAAAAAGTCAAATAACTTTTATCTACAAAATTAACATGATTTACCAATTGGTCAAAATATGCATTTTTATTAGACACCCTAGCATGTATTTGATTTGTAGTGGCCCTAGCACAATTATTTTTTTCCTGATCTGATTTCCTGATCTGATTCCTGTCAACTATTTTATGTTATTTATTACAGTTTAAAATCATTGAAAGAGTGCTTCCGGTTAAACATGCTTTATTTGGATGATTCATTGGCTAGTTCCACATTCACTTTCAAATAGCATGTGAAAATCATTTTATTTTCAAATAAACTGTTCAAATGAATGGCCCTTTTGAATTTATCTTTAGTGTCATATTCCCCATGAGCAGCAATAACAAGTAGCCTAGGCATTTATAAAGCATTTATAGTCTACTCGTTGTGCGTAAAGCAACACCACCAGGGCACGACAACTCCAGCAGTGCGTGCATGTGGGTCTATTTATAAACATGGTTTCCATTGAGTATTTCCTACACTGGACCACTAATAATCTGCCATTTTTTTTTCATGTAATTACATTAAGATAGAAGCTATAGTCATAAAAAATTAACAAGTTGATTAAAAACCTATGTTTAACCCTTTATTATGGTTGGTGTCTTGACGGATTTGTTCACAAACGTGTGGCATAAAAAGTGTCAGTTGTCGTTATATCATATATTAAGCATTAATGGTTATATTTTACAATAAACTCGAACCCTGTAAGAATCCTAGATCTAGCTGTCGGAGGTTTTTTTTGTATAGCGCTCTCAGAAATGCAGTGTAACTAAGTAACATTTCATGTCTCCTTATGTTATGGGGGGGAAAACAACCCTAATAAATGCGATTTCAAAATGGAATGCTTAAAACCAAAAGAGTCACTTTACCTTGATGCTTAAAACCTAAATAAATACTGTTCTTAACGTGGTTCTTCAACAATTAGTGTAATACTTGTTGGATGCGCATTTGGTGTCCAGGTGATTAGTTACGCCGTGATATTTTCACACATCGTTATCTGATCCAGGAAGGCTGAATGTCAGTCAAGTGGCGAACAGCCGTTGTGATATCGCATGCGATGCATTTACAGTCCAAGTGCTGGACAAAAAGGTGTTTGGATATTTTGGCGTCTCATTCGTTAATGCCGGTGAAGACAGTTGTGCCTGGATCCACGTTAGATTTCATATCCCTAGCGAATATTATTCCAATTTGTTGTTATTTTTTACATTTGCTCAGGATATTTATTGCATTATTACCTACAGCCGAAAATAACTTTGGGATATTAGATCAGTCAATCAGTCACCAGCATTTCGACCAGAAATGAGATTGCCTTAAAATGTGGAGATGTATGTTTCATGCTGACACCACGACATCTCTCAAGGAACTACACTGACCTTTGTGCAACCTGGAAACCGCATATCTGAGAATAAAATGTACGTACGTATACACTGACTCGGTGACAGAGTTCATTTAGAAAGTGCATAGAGGATGTTGTTCCCACTGTGATGATAATATCCTAACAAAAAACCATTTTCACAAAAAGTCCAGCTAAGCCCTCCGTAAGGCAATCAAACGGGCAAAACGTCAGTAGAGAGACAGTGGAGTCACAATTCTTAAACTCAGACACGAGAAGTATGTGGCAGGGATTCCAGACAATAACAGATTCTAAACGTTGCGGACACTGACGCCTTGCTCCCAGACAAGCTAAACACCTTCTTCGCCCATTTTGAGGAAAACACAGTGCCGCCGAAGCAACTCTCGTTCTCCATGGCCAACCTGAGTAAGATATTTAAGCGTGTTAACCCTCGCAAGGCTGCCGGCCCAGACGACATCCCTTGCCACGTCCTCAGACGCTGGCTGGAGTGTTTGCGGACATATCCTATCTCTCTCTATCCCAGTCTGTTGTCCCAACTTGCTTCAAGATGTCCACCATTGTTCCTGTACCCAAGATAGTGAAGGTAATTTAACTAAAATTATGTCATCAAGAGGTGCTTTGAGAGGCTAGTTAAGGCTCATATCACCTCCACCTTACACAATACCCTAGACCCACTACAATCTGCATACCGCCTCAACAGATCCACGGATGACGCAATCACCATCACATTGCACACTGCCCTATACCATCTGGACAAGAGGAATACCTATGCAAGAATGCTGTTCATTAACTACAGCTTAACCTTCTCCATAGTGCCTTTCAAGCTCATCACTAAGCTCGGGGCCCTGGGTCTGAGCCCGCCTTGTGCAACTGGGTCGTGAACTTCCTGACGGGCCAACCCCAGGTGGTGACGGTATACAACAACACCTTCTCTACGCTGATCCTCAACACGTGCTCAGGCCCCTCCTGTACACCCATGACTGCTTGAGTCTCCAACTCAATCATCAAGTTTGCAGACGACACAACAGTGGTAGTGATTACCAACAATGGCGAGACAGCCTACAGGAGTGGAGACGGTAAAAGTCTGCAAATTCCTCAGTCCAACAGTGCAGTAATACCTAACAATACACACAAATCCAAAAAGAAAAGAATGGAAAAAAAATATTGAAATTTTAGAACAGGTAATGTCAGAGTCCAGAATATATATACACTGAATGTACTAAACATTAGTAGAGACATAGACTGACCAAGTGAATCCAGGTGAAAGCTATGATCCCTTATTGATGTCACCTGTTAAATCCACTTCAATCAGCGTAGAAACAGGTTAAAGAAGGATGTTTAAGCCTTGAGACAATTGAGACATGGATTGTGTATGTGTGCCATTCAGAGTGTAAATGGGCAAGACAACATATTTAAGTGCCTTTGAACGGGGTATGGTAGTAGGTGCCAGGTGTACCAGTTTGAACACATTTACGGGGTGACTTTAATAAAATATTCTACTTCTATGCAAATGTTGTTGATCATTACAATAAAATAAGTCCCAAATGGAAAGGAAACACATTGTTTGTCATCTGTAGCCCCATGAAATCAGCCAAAATAAGCTCAATAAGTCAATGCATGCACACACTCCTATTTATTATACAATCACCTGTATTGCGAATAGGCCTAGGCTACATAGAGATGTACTTTTCTAATAAACACTTACCATTGTTATTATGCAGTTAGATTGGTGAAAACAAAGTCAAATTGAAAATGTAAAAAAATGATAATGTGATGATAATGAACTGTCTCAAATGATGCCCAACGATTATGATGCCCAAACTCAAATGATGCCCAACGATTAACCAGAGCAGTAGCTGAGTTTAAAGGCTTCCAAACTTGCAGTGAGCACAAGCCAAAACAGACCAAAGACATGGCAAATACTCAACCATTAACCATAAGTTTGAGATTTGCTGCCACTCCAATCTGTCCCCTGTACACATGTAATTGTGGGGACACTACCACGTATCAGTTAAATTGGTACAGCACTCTCACTCACGGGTGCAATAAATTGAGCCTCTTACAAGGCAGATCTCAAAATATGTTAATGAGCCAGAAACAACAATACCGTGCCGCCAGTAGTGGTTAAAAGGTTTTAGGAGCTCCATAAATACTGTAGGGTACTGTATTCAATTTACTATAAATAAATAATACGGTACGTTGCTTTTAGTTTTATTGTATAACACTGTAAAATGCAGTGCATATAGCATCAATTCTGTAAAACACATTTAAGGTATTTTACAGTGCATTCTACAGTGTTTTACTGTTGAAATTACCGAAAAGTCTTACAGTGTAGGATAATATCAATGTTGTTCCTGTTCTACTTGACAGTGGGGGCCTTGCTCCTCTCTGACAGTATTTTTTCACTTGGCCTTGTGTTCTCTCCTGGTTTCTGACAAAATGAGGTGGGGTTTTCATGTTCTCCACTTGTCTCTTAATGATACTGTATATTATATTCATGTTCTCTGTTCTACCCCCTCTTCAGCTAAGCCCATCAGTATGATGGAGAGGTGCTGGTGTCGTTCTACAGTTAACACCGTCCCCCAGCGCAACATCCGAGAACTGAAGTTCCTACACACACCCAACTGCCCCTTCCAAGTGATGTGAGTACCACGCCAACACAAACATGCACCGGTTATAGGCAAGATCATGCACTAAAAGGGGTGACAGGTCTCTCCTTCTGGTCGGACATTTCACACCATCAATCTCATGGAGCTGACAGCCAGTGAAAGGAGCTCCTGAGGCGCACACACACACACGCACACACACACAAATACACACACACACTCTCGCTCTCTCTTCTCTCTCTCTCACACACACACACTCTCTCTCTCTTCCACACACACACACATACACACTCAATCGCTCTCTCTCTTCTCTCACACACACACACACACACACACACACACACACACACATTCCCAGGACCTTTAAAAGTGGTGACAGGTCTCTCCTTCTTTTTTGGACATTCCACACCATCAATCCCATGGAGCTGACGGCCAGTGAACGGAGCCCCTGAGGGGCACACACACACACACACACACACACACACACACACACACACACACACACACACACACACACACACACACACACACACACTTCTGATAGTCTTCTCATTGTCTATTCTGTAAGCCATGCACACATAATTAGACACATCCATAGGAAGCGTATCATGAAAAATTGTGTGTGTGGGGGGTTGGGAATTGGATGCAGTTTTGTTTTCAACAGGAAAACATTAATAGCAGCTCTAAATAATTGGCCTGTCTTTCCTCTTACTCCTAACTGATAGGGTCTGATACTGCTCAACATTATGAGATGTGTGTGTGTGTGTGTGTGTGTGTGTGTGTGTGTGTGTGTGTGTGTGTGTGTGTGTGTGTGTGTGTGTGTGTGTGTGTGTGTGTGTGTGTGTGTGTGTGTGTGTGTGTGTGTGTGTGTGTGTGCATGTGTGTGCATGTGCGTGATTAATTAGGTATTCCAGTGTGCTGGAATGGAACAGGGCACCAGAAGCTATCAATCTCATTCTTTCTTCTTTCTCAATTAATCTTATCCCTCTATTTTCTCTCTTTGCAGTGCCAAGCTGAAGAACCACAAGGAGGTGTGTATCAACCCCGAGACCAAGTGGCTGCAGCAGTACCTGAAGAATGCCCTCAACAAGTAAGGGACCCTTTAAGAGAATCTACAACCTAAAACACATTCATGTCTACACAGAAACATGGTATCATTCTCCTCAGAAAATGACATTTTCTCTATTCTCCACTTCATCAGGACATACAGTACAGTAGTAAAGTAGTACACGCTCAGGGCCAAATCTGAACTTGATCTGCATGTGTGCATAACTTTTCATGCACGTCTGCCAGTGACATTCATAGGCTACATGATTTAGGGGAAAGTCAAGGTTATGCGTGCAGAAATTAAATGATAAGGATAAGCCTGGATAGCGCTACAAAAAAAGTGATACATTTTTATTTAACTAAATCAGACGGACTGGGCATATTCAGGATAGCCTGAACACAGATGCAACATAACATTTATGGGTAGCACTTTAGTATACAGTGTTGAAATAAGAGTTTAACGTCCGGAAAGTACCAGGAAACAACAGCGAAGTAAGTCAGAAACAACCAGATAAGAATGTGGTAATTACTCATTAAAAGTTAGTTTGTTGCTGCTAAATATTGATATAAAGAGTGATGAATCCATTTGTATTTGTCACATGCGCACAATACAACAAGTGTAGGCCTTACTGTGAAATGCTAACTTACAAGTCGTTAACTTACAAGTCGTCCAGTTAAGAGAAATAAGAGTTAAGAAAATATTAACTAAATAAACTAAAGTGAAAAAAAGTTACACAACAAATAACAATAACGAAGCCAAATCCAGGGGGTACCGGTACCGAGTCAATGTGCGGGGGTACAGGTTAGTCAAGGTAATTGAGGTAATATGTACATGTACAATGCATTCGGAAAGTATTCAGACCACTTGTCTTTTTCCACATTTTGTTACGTTAAAGCCTTATTCTAAAATGTATTACATATTTTTTCCCCCTCATGAGTCTACACACAATAGCCCATAATGACAAAGCAAAACAGATTTTTAGACAGATTTTTTTAAATGTATAAAAAAAAACACTGTAAATAACTATTTACATAAGTATTCAGACCCTTTACTCAGTACTTTGTTGAAACACCTTTGGCTGCAATTATAGCCTTGAGTCTTCTTGGGTATGACGCTACAAGTTTGGCAAACCTCTATTTGGGCAGTTTCTCCCGTTCTTCTCTGCAGAGTCTCTCAAGCTCTGTCAGGTTGGATGGGGAGCGTCGCTGCACAGGTTTTTTCAGGTCTCTCCAGAGATGTTCGGTCAGGTTCATGCTCTGGCTGGGCCACTCAAGGACATTCAGAGACTTGTCCCGAAGCCACTCCTGCGTAGTCCTGGCTGTGTGCTTAGGGCCATTATCCTGTTGGAAGGTGAACCTTCACCCCAATCTGAGGTCCTGAGAGATCTGGAGCAGGATTTCATCAAGGATCTCTGTTCTTTGCTCCTTTCATCTTTCCCTCAATCCTGATTAGTCTCCCAGTCCCTGCCGCTGAAAAACATCCCCACAGCATGATGCTGCCACTACCATGCTTTACCATAGGGATGGTGCCTGGTTTCCTTCAGATGTGATGCTTGCCATTCAGGCCAAAAAGTTCAATATTGGTTTCATCAGACCATCTTGTTTCTCATGGTCTGAGTCCTTGAGATGCCTTTTGGCAAACTCCAAGCGGGCTGTCATGTTCCTTTTACTGAGGAGTGGCGTCCGTCTGGCCACTCTACCATAAAAGCTTGATTGGCAGAGTACTGCAGAGATGGTTGTCCTTCAGGAAGGTTCTCCCATCTCCACAGAGGAACTCTGGAACTCTGTCAGAGTGACCATTGGGTTCTTGGTCAACTCCCTGACCTTCTCCCCCGATTGCTCAGTCAGGCCAGCTCTAGGAAGAGTCTTGGTGGTTCCAAACTTCTTACATTTAAGATTGATGGAGGCCTCTGTGTTCCTGTGGACCTTCAAGGATGCAGAAATATTTTGGTACCCTTCCCCAGATCTGTGCCTCGACACAATCTTATCTCGGCGCTCTACTGACAAGTCCTTCGACCTCATGGCTTGGTTTTTGCTCTGACATGCACTGTCAACTGTGGGACCTTAAATAGACAGGTGTGTGCCTTTCCAAATCATGCCCAATCAATTGAGTTTACCACAGGTGGACTCAAGTTGTAGAAACATCTCAAGGATGATCAGTGGAAACAGGATGCACCTGGGCTCATTTTCGAGTCTCATAGCAAAGGGTCTGAATACTTTGTAAATAAGGTATTTCTGTTCCAACATTTATAAAAACTAGATTGATGAGGGGGAAATAAAATAAAAATATATATTTTAGAATCAGACTGAAATGTAACAAAATGTAGAAAAAGTCTACATTGAATACATTAATACTTTCCATATGCACTGTAGGTAGGGAAAAAGTTACTATGCATAGATAATAAACAGCGAGTAGCAGCAGAATATAAAAAGTCTAGGTCAATGCTAATAGTCCAGGAAACCATTTGTTTAACTTTTCAGCAGTCTTATGGTTTGGGGGTAGAAGCTGTTAAGGAACCTTTTGGAGCTAGACTTGGCGCTCCGTAGTGCTTGCCATGCGCAGCAGAGAGAAAGTCTATAACTAGGGTGGCTGGAATCTGACAATTTTTAGGGCCTTCTTTTGGTATAGAGGTCCTGGATGGCAGGAAACTTGGTCCCGGTGATGTAGCGCCTTGTGGTCTGCTGCCGAGCAGTTGCCATACCATGCAACCGGTCAGGATGCTCTCGATGGTGCAGCTGTAGAACGTTTTGAGGATCTGAGGACCCATGCCAAATCATTTTCAGTCTCCTGAGGGGGAATAGGCATTGTCGTGGCCTCTTCACAACTGTCTTGGTGTGTATGGACCATGATAGTGTCGTGACATGACTACCATTAATGTGTTGATGGCTATTTTATCAAATCAATTAACTGTGTTGAATTAATACATTATTAAATTAATCATGTAACAATGAACTCATTAGTAACATGGGGCACCATGGAAGAAGTTTGTTTTATGAGTTACTGTTTCCCAAATTAACTCAAGAATATACTAGAATGTATCATTATCATACCAGTCATCCATTAATCAGTATTATCTCATATCAGTCTCATTCTAACATTGCAAAATTCTTGGATATCTGCAGGAACCCGAGTCTAAATAATGATTCAAAGATGCACAAATTGGTTTAATTATTTATTTACTAACTAAATAATCACACAGACATACACAAACAGTATAGGTTGAATTGATTTCTAACATAATGCAATGAAAAGTCCCTAGTGGACTAACTCGATATGATGGCTTGTTACACCGTGAAAGGGGTGGGGACAGAAAGAGTGGGAGAGACAGAGAGTTGGAAAAATATGCTCATGGGAATGTGAATACATTACACATGAATGGCTGCTCAATCGAAAATAATTGCAATGTATATATTTAAGCTTGTATGTTTTTGTCGTTGCTCTCTGTTGACATCGCCCGGTCCGTCTATGGGGAGTCGTTCGACAGTAGTCTCTGGTTTGTCCACCAGAGGTAACAATGTCTTTTGTAGTTGTAGTAGGCTTTCTTTGTCTCTGAGTGTTCGTTAGACTGGATCCTTCAGATATACACACGCGGTGGTCTTTGGGTCGAGTTTACTAGACTAACAGTACTTAAACAGCTGCAGACTGAATGTTCCGATGTAGTCTTTATCTTCTTCACTCGCGTGGAGAGTTTCTAAACATTTCGTAACGTTCAGCTCACGCTGTTGGTCACGCTGGTCTATATTTAAATTGCAACCATTTCAACGTTTTCAGCCCACGCTGCACGTATATTGGTCTTGTAATTTTTAACCATTTTAACATGTAGCCACCGCTCCATGCTTTCTGGTCTGTATGTTAATTCTTCAGCAAGTCCTTTTAAGCACTCGCCTTGGAGGGCGGTTCCATCATGTTGCCATAATGTTGCCACAAAATCACATTTAATCTTTTCACAAATAGTTTCATATTTAATCATATAAAGTTGGTGAAGACGAATGTTCTGAATGGACTCTAAAATTGGAGTGGAGGATACGTGTGTGAATGATAAGGAATCGCTTCTTGTTTGGATGCTTTTGTTGAGTAAGGGTGCATATGTGGGAGACCCGTTTGAGGTGTCGAAAATGGTGAAGTATGCACTGGGTCAGAGTGACCTGGAATTGTTTAATTTGGATTAATTGTATTTATGAAGAACAGAGATTGCAGTGAGCCTTAAAATAATCTGGACAGGGCCTCCTGAGTGGCGCAGCGGTCTAAAGCACTGCATCGCAGTGCTAGAGGCGTCACTACAGACCCTGGTTCTGTGCCGCAGCCAGCTGCGACCGGGAGACCCATGAGGCGGCGTGCAATTTGCCCAGCGTCGTCCGGGTTAGGGGAGGGTTTGGCCGGCCGGCCGGGTTGTCCTTGTCCCACTGCTTTAGAGACTTCTGTGGCGGGCCGGACGCATGCAGGCTGACTTCAGTCGCCAGTTGTACGGTGTTTCCTTCGACACATTGGTGCGACTGGCTTCCGGGTTAAGCGAAGCAGTGTGTCAAGAAGCAGTGTGGCTCGGCAGGGCTATGTTTCGGAGGACGCATGGCTCTCGACCTTCGCCTTTCCCGAGTCCGTACAGGAGTTTCAGCGATGGGACAAGACTGTCTCTGGATATCACGAAATTGGGGAGAAAAAGGGGTAAAAAGTCAAATATATATATATAACATCCGGACAATAGAAGTTTTGTGTTTTAAACTTCGGAGTAGAGCACCCATCAAAGGAGTCATGTGACGAAGGATGTTCAGGTTCAATACCTGAAGAGAATTCCTAGTGTGGTTGGTGCCCGCCGTCTGACCCGCTGGGTGAATGGAGAAAAAGAAAAAGGTCTGTCGGCCCTGTTGTTTTTTTGGTAAAGAGCAAATACGTATGTGAAGCTTAGTTTTGTAAGATACACTGTAAGAGCTTTCATCCCCAAACCATTGCAGTATAAGAATTGTAAAGGATTTGGCAATGTTTCAAGTGTGTGCAGATGGACAGTTTAGTTTAGTTTAGTTTATTTATTTATTTTTGGAGTTTGCTAGTTTTTTGCTAGTTTGTTCCATTTTTAGGAATCCTGTTTCCATCCCGCACGGTAGTTGGTGGGATGCACATTAAATTGTGCGATCACCATATACCATAGAAGAAGAAGAAATGTTTTGAGAAGAATAAACATTGTGAAATGTGAGTATTATGTTTATTTATTCAACAAATTACATTAAAATGTTAATCTTTCATATGATGGTTAAATTGAATCATTAGGACATAACGCAGAGTCAGGTCTCTAGCCAAGCTAGCTACCAGGTGATCTTGTCATTTTTACACTATGAACAATTAATTGTATATTCAGGAATATGTCAATGATATAGGAATGCACAGTTTTAAAATCCTGAATTGGTGATCTTGCTAGGCAGCTAATGACAAATCATATTTTTCAAACTGTTTTCATTCAGGGACGAAAGAGGACAATATATTGGCAGGACAAAACACTCTTTCCCGACTGGTGTGAGGGTAAGAAATTGGAACATTATCTGATAAAAATAAGCAAGAAATGCTTTTAGCTGTGCTCTGCTTACTTGCTAGCTAGCCAAATCATTTGTTGTGCGTTGTTTGATTTATGTGCTGTTTTCCAGTCAATGATCATGCATGCCGTCTCTGTTTACTTCCTCTTGTCAGTTTCCTCCCTCTGTCTCGTGTTCCACCATTGGGGTTAAAGGTAATGTTACAAGTTAAATAAAAGGCTAATTGTAATCATAGTGTTAAGACTTTGATCTGTACAAATGATCAATTGACGCACAGGCTATGTTATGACCATGGTTCAAAATAATCTAAAGAATAAACGGTAAACCAGGTTAAGCTATATAGGCTACCTAAGCTAAGTCATTGTTATGAAGAATATGTTTTGAAGTATGAAATTAGGGGTTAACAAGTCAGGGTAACAAGCCCCAGCTGAGACAGGTCAGGTAGCCTGACAAGGGTTTGGCTGCTCTCTGCAAACACTGTCCCCATTTCTATATGTACATGAACACGACCCCACTCTCTGTCTCTGTTCCAGTGTATCTATATTAACCCTGTCGTCTCTATGTCATGGTTCCAGTCTATCTGCAGGTGACCAGGTGGACCTCTTCACCAGGCAGGCCTTCGCTGCAGTCTTACATCACCAGCAAAGGTCTATGAAGAGGTACTTTATGTATGGACAAAGCACTTGGTATTCAATGATTGGGTCTTTACTGTATCATTACTGTATGAAGAATGTGTTGCACACGAATAGAATCATAGTTAGTATTATTAAAACATATGGATCTCTTATATTATAACAGTGTATTACCCCCCCTCAGATTAAGATCGTGCTTCCAACCTGCTGCCTGGATACCTCAGCATCCACGAGGGCATCATCAAGGTAAGGGTAGGAGAGGGGAAGGTAGGACAGAGAAGGGACGGGAAGGGAATATAATAGAATTCAGAGTGATTCACATTTAAAAGTATTCCATGTAACCCACTGCCTCCGACCAGTAATGGTCTCTACTCAGCCTCAATAAAGATTTAGCTGTTTTCCGGGTTCCTTAGATACTATGTTTTCTTTTCAGCATTCTGGTCCAGTGATTAAATGGGTTGATGGAGGGAAGCCATTATTAGGTGTCAACTCACCTGGTCTCTACTGAGTGTCTACACACAGGTCTGTACTACTCACCAAATCAGTAAGGGTGTGTCTGTGACAAATCAAATCAAATTGTATTTGTCACATGCGCCGAATACAACAGGTGAAATGTTTACTTACAAGCCCCTAACCAACAATGCAGTAAAAAAATAAGTAATAATAAGAAGAAATAAAAGTAAAAAGTAATTAAAGAGCAGCAGTAAAATAACAATAGCGAGACTATATACAGCGGGGTACCTGTACAGAGTCAATGTGCAGGGGGCACCGGTTAGTTGAGGTAATATGTACATGTAGGTAGAGTTATTAAAGTGAGTATGCATCGATGATAACAACAGAGAGTAGCAGCGGTGTAAAAGAGGGAGGGCAATGCAAATAGTCTGGGTAGCCATTTGATTAGATGTTCAGGAGTCTTATGGCTTGGGGGTAGAAGCTGTTTAGAAGGCTCTTGGACCTAGACTTGGCGTTCTGGTACCGCTTCCCGTGCGGTAGCAGAGTGACCGGCCTATGACTAGGGTGGCTGGAGTCTTCACGACTGTCTTGGTGTGCTTGGACCATGTTAGTTTGTTGGTGATGTGGACACCAAGGAACTTCAAGCTCTCAAACTGCGCCACTACAGCCCCGTCGATGAGAATGGGGGCGTGCTTGGTCCTCTTTTTCCTGTAGTCCACAATCATCTCCTTTGTCTTGAGGGAGAGGTTGTTGTCCTGACACAACACGGCCAGGTCTCTGACCTCCCTATAGGCTGTCTCATCGTTGTCGGTGATCAGGCCTACCACTGTTGTGTCATTGGCAAAATTATTGATGGTGTTGGAGTCGTACCTGGCCGTGCAGTTATGAGTGAACAGGGAGTACAGGAGGGGACTGAGCACGCACCCCTGAGGGGCCCCTGTGTTGAGGATCAGCGTGGCGGATGTGTTGTTACCTACCCTTACCACCTGGGGGCGGCCTGTCAGGAAGTCCAGGATCCAGTTGCAGCGGGAGGCGTTTAGTCCCAGGGTGCTTAGCTTGTTGATGAGCTTTGAGGGCACTATGGTGTTGAACGCTGAGCTGTAGTCAATGAATAGCATTCTTCCATAGGTGTTCCTTTTGTTCAGGTGGGAAAGGGAAGTATGGAGTATAATAGAGATTGCATCATCTGTGGATCTGTTAGGGCGGTATGCAAATTGAGTGGGTCTAGGGTTTATGGGATAATGGTGTTGATGTGAGCCATGACCAACCAATGTGAGTGCTATGGGTCGGTAGTCATTTAGGCAGGTTACCTTAGTGTTCTTGGGCACCGGGACTGTGGTGGTCTGCTTAAAACATGTTGGTATTCCAGACTCGGACAGGGAGAGGTTGAAAATGTCAGTGAAGACACTTGCCAGCATGCTTACAGTACACATCCTGGTAATCCGTCTGGCCCTACAGCCTTGTGGATGTTGACCTGTTTAAAGGTCTTCCTCACATTGGCTGCTGAGAGCGTGATCTCACGGTCTTCCGGAACAGCTGGTGCTCTCATGCATGTTTCAGTGTTATTTGCCTCGAAGGGAGCATAGAAGTAGTTTAGCTTGTCTGGTAGGCTCGTGTTACTGGTTTGCAAGCCCTGCCACATTCAACGAGCGTCAGAGCCGTTGTAGTACGATTCGATCTTAGTCCTGTATTGATACTTTTCCTGTTTGATGGTTCGTCTGAGGGCAAAGCGGGATTTCTTATAAGCTTCTGGGTTAGAGTCCCGCTCCTTGGATGAGGCAGCTCTAGCCTTTAGCTCAGTGCGGATGTTGCCTGTAATCCATGGCTTCTGGTTGGGGTATTACGTACAGTAACTGTGGGACAACGTCATCGATGCACTTATTGATGAAGCCAATGACTGATGTGGTGTACTCCTCAATGCCATTGGAGGAATCCCAGAATATTTTCCAGTCTGTGCCAGCAAAACAGTCCTGTAGCTTAGCATCTGTTTCATCTGACCACTTTTATTGATCGAGTCACTGGTGCTTCCTGCTTTAATTTTTGCTTGTAAGTTGGAATCAGGAGGATAGAATTATGGTCAGATTTGCCAAATAGAGGGTGAGGGAAAGCTTTGTATGCGTCTCTGTGTGTGGAGTAAAGGTGGTCCAGAGTTGTTTTCCCTCTGGTTGAACATTTAACAACCAACAATGCAGTTTTAAGAAAATAACCCCCCAAAAAAGGGTAAGAGATAAGAATAACAAATAGTTAAAGAGCAGCAGTAAATAACAATAGCGGGGCCATATACAAGGGGTACCGGTCAATGTACAGAGGCACCGGTGTCGAGGTAATATGTAGATGTAGGTGGAGTTATTAAAGTGACTATGCATAGATAATAACAGAACGGAGCAGCAGCTTGGGGGGGGAGGGTCAATGCAAATAGTCTGGGTAGCCATTTGATTAGATGTTCAGGAGTCTTATGGTTTGGGGCTGTCTAGAAGCCTCTTGGATCTAGACTTGGTGCTCCAATACCGATTGCCGTGCGGTAGCAGGGAGAACAGTCTATGACTAGGGTGGCTGGAGTCTTTGACAATTTTTAGGGCCTTCCTCTAACACCGCCTGGTATAGAGGTCCTGGATGGCAGGAAGCTTGGCCCCGGTGATGTACTGGGCCATGCACTCTACCCTCTGGAGTACCTTGTGGTCGGAGGCCGAGCAGTTGCCATACCAGGTAGTGATGCAACCCGTCAGGATGCTCTCGATGGTGCAATTGTAAAACCTTTTGAGGATCTGTCTCCTGATGGGGAATAGGTTTTGTTGTGCCCTCTTCACGACTGTCTTGGTGTGCTTAGACCATGATAGTTTGTTGGTGATGTGAGCGCCAAGGAACTTGAAGCTCTCAACCTGTTCCACTACAGCCCCGTTGATGAGAATGGGGGTGTGCTTGGTCCTCCTTTTCCTGTAGTCCACAATCATCTCCTTTGTCTTGATTATGTTGAGGGAGCAGTTGTTGTTCTTGCACCCCACGTTAAGCTCTCCGACCTCCTTCCTATAGGCTGTCTCATCGTTGTTGGTGATCAGGCCTACCACTGTTGTATCAGCCATGACCAGCCTTTCAAAGCATTTCATGACTTGACAGTTAATGCAGTTTTTGTATTCTGATCATGTAGTTCTGATCATGGAATTTCAAACACATTGTGTCGACACCTACATTTACCGTATCCACATTGTGTCCGGATCTCTTCTTTCCGTGCTATTTCCAAATGCCAGTAAGCATTCTGCACACAGTGGCATCGACAAGATATTATAACAACACAGCAACAAAAATGTTTGGTATTTTATTAGGATCCCCATTAGCTGTTGTGAAAGCAGCATCTACTCTTCCTGGGGTCCACACAAAACATGAAACATGACATATCACAGAACATTAACAGACAAAAACAGCTCAAGGATAGAAATACAGCACATAAATGTAAAAACAGCACACGTAGCCTACATATCAATACATACACACAATATCTCGATTAAATAGGGGAGAGGCACTGTGCCGTGAGGTGTTCCTTTATCTGTTTTTTTTATAAACCAGGTTTGCTGTTCACTTGAGCAATATGAGATGGAAGAGAGTTCCATGCAATAATGGCTCTTTATAATACTGTACACTTTCTTGATATTTTAAATAGGTTGAAAGCTAAGATTAATACGGGCTGTTTCCTCTATTTCCAGAGTGATGGTTCATATTGTAGCTCACGAGTAGGGACTGGAACATCACCTCAGGTCCTATGTGAAGGTACAGTACAATCTCTACACTAAACTAGCCGTACACCTATAGACATATACCACCTCATCACTCGTGCTGATCTCATATTTATCATTGAGAGCTTTTAAGTGACCGTGGCTCTCTCTGCCCCTGGTGTCTCTCTCCAGTTTGTGTTCAAGCCAGAGCCAAACTCTGCCAGTGGGGTCAGAATGTCCATGAGGACCCTCAGAGTGTCCATGAGGAGCTGGCTAAAGCCATGACAGCCAACCTCAACCCCTCCACTTACTTCCTCACCAGCAACAAACTGCGTAAGGAACTCTGTTTTACTTTTTTTTCAGTATTATTTTTGATTATGCATATTACAAGCATTTCGCTACACCCGCAATATCATCTTCTAAATATGTGTATGTGACCAATAACATTTTGATTTGATCAACTTGATTTGTTTACAGTAAATCACTGCTGCCTTTGTTCCTTATGTGAGTGTGTGTGTTTAAGTTCATGTGTAAAGTGTGTCATCCCTATTTGTTGCAGTACTCGTGGTACTTCGTAGAAGCCCTGGTGAAGTCTATGGCCCAGCATAGGACCCAGAGTGGTAAATTCAACCTGTCTAGCAAACCAAGTTCCTCTGCATCCTTCCACCACACAGTAGAGAAAAATGCTAATGCCTCACATCAACAAGAACTACAAGAACAAACTGGACGCTGCCCGAAACGCCAACTACAGTCTGGCAGTCTTGGTGTGCCATAGACAGCCAACAAAAAATGTGTTGATTTCATTCAGAAAATTGCCACATTTAGTTCTATGGTAATGCTATTTTCTTGCTATGAGGACTGATGACTTATTGTATGCTACACGAAGCAAAATAAATACGTGCACCCTATACTATCAGGGTAGATTATTGATGTTTCTTGTGCTATGTAGAAACTATTTGCTAGTCATTTAAATAATAAAGTGGTTCGTACTGAACTGGAAACAAACTGTCTTCGACATGGAACTTGTCCCCATGCTCAGACGACACAACTACACTACAAACCACGATTAAGAAGCTCGAAACTGATGTGGCTAGCCTTATGGAACAATGCATAAATTTACAAGGTTATATGCAAAGATCCAATATCAGGATCATGGGGGTAGCTCAAGTTCTACTTCATCGGTCTCAAAGTTATTGAAGGAAGCCCTCAAATTGAATAAAGACGTCCTTGTAGACCGCTCACATCGGGACTCTCAAGCAAGTAAGCCTGGCGGAAAACCTTGCTTCATTGTGGCTAAACTGCACTACTATCAGCATTGTATGATGTTCGTCGGCGTGTCAGAGAATTTGTCCCACTTCGATGCAACTGAGCACCCATAATCTATCTTCCTGGACTATGCCCCCAGCTTTGCTTGTGACCGTGTTGCTTTCAACGATGTCAAGAGTCTGCTCCGTGGACAGACCGACGTCGGGTATGGTGTGGCTTTTCCTACCCGGCTCTGTATAACATACAATGGCATCGAAGACTATGGCCGTCATAAAGTCGAACATTCTACCATGGTCAGATGAAGCAAATGGCTGAATGTTCACCTATTTGGCAATTAGGGTAATGGACGGATGTGTTTACCTCTGCAGACTCAGTCTCTCTTTTGTAGATACTGTATAGTGTTGCCAGTGGTGTCAGTTGATATTGTTATTATTAGGCAACGTTAGTGCCTTAGTTCTGGTGAGCTAATTTTCCTTTTGTTTTAATGTTTCATTTTATTACCATGAAGCTGCTCGTTTCTATTTTTCTCGACGGTACTCGTATCCAGGGTAGATAAAGCACAGTTCTATTATTAGGTCACGTAATTTCATTAAAGACGTTGCTGCTGACATAGTGGTATTGCTGTAAGATGTGATTTATAAAATGTTTTATTCTTTCTTTTAAAACAGCCTAGTTTTGGGTTGTAAAATAAGTATTTCTTATTTATTTATTTATTTTTGCGCAACTTGTTTTAAATCTTTCACTATTTCAGTGGGGCTATCTAACCGATAGGTTTAGTGTTCCCCACCATAAACACATTAGGTGTGGATATCTTTGCACCACTGCCGTTTTAAAGGAGGGTGGATCGGTCAATCATATGATTCCAATTTTCATTCTAAAATTAGAGGAGCAGCCATTTTAATTAGTAAAAAAATACCGTTCCTAATGTCAAGTGTAGAGTCAGACTCAGCAGGCCGTGTCATTATTCTAGTAGGAATACTGTATAATACACCTGGTATCTTGGCTAACATGTATGCACCAAATTGGGATAACATTTCATTCTTCACAAATGTTTTGGACACACCACCGAATACTTCACAGATATGGACACACACCACCGAACAATTGGTGGTGATATGATTTGTGTACTGTCGCCTAGTCTGGATCGTAGCTCTTCTAAGGTATCATCTTCATCAAACACAGTATCCACAATTCAGCTATTTCTTAAGACATATGGCATATCTGATGCGTGGGGTATCTGCAATCCCACAGCTAGGGAGTATTATTTCTTCTCACCAGTTCATAAGACCTTCTCACGTATAGAGTACTTTTTCCTAGACAATACTTTTCTGCCACTTATCACCAAATGTGATTACCAAGCTATAGTCATTTCGGATCCTTCTCCTCTTACTATGAAACTACTTCTACCAAATACACATTCTAATTATCTCCCTTGCGGCTACTGCTATCAGTAGAAACCTTATTTGCTTTTATATAATCTCAATTGAGCTATTTCTCGAGCTTAATCAAACCCCTAGAATGTCTCCTACGGCAGTATGGGAATCAATGAAGGCTTATCTAAGGGGCCAAATGATTTAGTACAGCGCAGGATTAAGGAAGTGCAATGTTCAACGCCTAGGGGAACCTACAAATAAAATCTTAGAATTTGGATATGACATATTCACACTATTCATCCGTAGGTTTACTAAAACAACATTTGACACTACAGAGTTTGATCTTTTTTTAACTCGACAAAGCTGAAAATCAAATTAATAAATCTCGACACAAAAATGATGAACATGGAGAGAAATCAGGGAAATTGCAAGCACACCAGCTGCGTCAGAGAACCTCAAATCAAACCATACCTGAGATAACTGACGAGCTGGGTATCAAATGTATTGATCATTTAGAGGTCAATTCATGCTTTCATAACATTTTCTCACAATTATACACTTCGGAATCCGCTGGTAATGCTACCTTACTCGACACCCTCTTTGAGAACTTGAGCATGGGGGGGTTGGGGTGGGTTTGATTTGGTAGGGGATCCGTGTGTCTTCTGCCATCTACCTGCTCTGTCTGTTATCTGTATAATCATAAAAAAATCTGAAATTAAAAATATATATATATATATATATATATATTATTAATAATAATAATAAAAACAATTTAGAAAGGAAGTATGTTTTGAAGTGTCTGTCCTAAATCTAAGAGATATAATACTTTTTTTTACCCATATTTATCTGTTTTTTTGTTGGCACTAAAGTACCTCCATACTTCCATCCATTTTTAAAACTGGTACCGGGCTACCTTCAGATGAGTCTTGTGAGTGTTGTAGAGCATGTACGTGTTTGTGAGACTATCTGCTTTCGATTAGTTTATAGCCCAAACTGTTCGGACACTACAGACAGAAGTTGACACATCAGTGGTACCGACTTCAGACGAGTCCCGTGAAGCTTGTGAGGGTCGTAGAGCAAAACAACCGACAGGTAACCTTTGCTACAGAAGTTTTAGTGAGAAGAACGTAATCCTGACTAGAGACGCACCCACATAATTCAAACTTCCTCAAACGTCAGCACATATCTTGCACTGATATCAGTGCATGATTTACGCAAAATGTAGCCCATGGCGATATTGACTCATTTCATCTTACTGTCCAAAGGGAATGCACGCATCCGGCTAAAACTGGTATCCCATGTGGAATGGTTCGTACATAAAACATTCTCTATTCAGGCTGCAAAGGTGTTGATTTCCACATACTTTTGGTCATGTAGTGTAGTTCACTTAAGTCAACTTTGGTATTACTATAGGGAGTCGCACCCTAGCGACTTCAGTTGAAGGAACTACAATCACGCCTGACAAGGCCAATGAAATCCGTGCCTCGCTGGAAGCCCCGTCTTCCACAGGTGATAAGCATGAGGCGTGGAGTCATACCTACAATTATTTCACTCTTCACTTTGGTGTGAACAGGAACGATTCACGCTACTAAAATAAAACATTTGGAAAACGAGACTGTCGTACGTTGCGCCAACCAAACTGTCCCATAGTGGTAGTGTGCTCACAATATGGACTTTGTGTGCTGAAAGTTGTATTTTTCTCATAAGTTTTCTAATCACAAATAATGTATTATTCTTTAATTTACTGGTATGAGTAAAATGACTGAGACTACAGTGGCTAAGCCGGTTTCGGGGTCGAGATCATTCCCCAGTCATACGGTTATAGCATTTCTCTGAAAGATACACCGCTTGGAGCACGCTCAGGCGGCCCTCACTCAAACCAGCCCGTGTGCGCATTGACACGTACTGCGTACAAACTCCCTGGAAGTACCTGTAGCATTCTTGAGGAAACTTGGAATTAACAATGGCAACTTTCCTTTCCGGGATGCTGGCCGGGATGCTGGCCTTCTAGGCAGATTTGCAAAGAAAAGGCCATTTCAGACTGGCAAATTAAAATAAAAGATTAAGATGGGAAAAAGAACACAGACACTGGACCGAGGAACTCTGCCTAGAAGGCCAGCATCCCGGAGTCGCCTCTTCACTGTTGACATTGAGACTGGTGTTTTGCGGGTACTATTTTATGAACTGCCAGTTGAGGACTTGTGAGGCGTCTGTTTCTCAAACTAGACACTAATGTACTTGTCCTCTTGCTCAGTTGTGGGGCCTCCCACTTCTTTTTCTACTCTGGTTAGGGCCAGTTTGCACTGTTCTGTGAAGGGAGTAGTACACAGCGTTGTACAAGATCTTCCGTTTCTTGGCAGTTTCTCGCATGGAATAGCCTTCATTTCTCAGAACATGAATAGTCTGACGAGTTTCAGAAGAAAGTCTTTGTTTCTGGCCATTTTGAGCCTGTAATCGAACCCACAAATGCTGATGCTCCAGACACTTAACTAGTCCAAAGAAGGCCAGTTTTATTGCTTCTTAAATGAGCACAACAGTTGTCATCTGTGCTAACATAATTGCAAAATGGTTTACTAATGATCAATTACTCTTTTAAAGTGATAAACTTGGATTAGCTAACACAACCTGCCATTGGAACACAGGAGTGATGGTTGCTGATAATGGGCCTCTGTACGCTTATGTAGATATTCCATTTAAAAAGTCAGCTTTTTCCAGCTACAATAGTCATTTACAACATTATCAATGTCTACACTGTATTTCTGATAAATTTTATGTTATTTAATGGACAAAAAAATAGCTTTTCTTTAAAAAAAACTATATACATATACAATATTTTTGACCACTACAGTAGTTACTTCACAATAGTATCATAATTAACTGAGTAAAAAGAAGGAAGCTTGTACATAATAAAACTAATATTGCAAAAAAATGTGGCAAAGCAATTAACTTTTTTCCTGAAGTGTTATGTTTGGGGCAAATCCAATACACCACATTACTTACACAGTACCACTCTCCATATTGTCAAGCATAGGGGTGGCTGCATCATGTTATGTGTATGCTTGTAATCGGTAAGGGATAGGGAGTTTTTCAGGATAAAAAATAAACAGATTGGAGCTAAGCATAGGCAAAATCCTAGAGGAAAACCAGTCTGCTTTCCACCAGACACTGGGAGATCAATTCACCTTTCAACAGGACCATAACCTAAAACACAAGGCCAAATCTACATTTACCAAGAAGACAGTGAATGTTCCTGAGTGGCCAAGTTAAATGTTTTACTTAAATCTATTTGAAAATCTATGGCAATACCTGCAAATAGTTGTCTAGCAATGATCAACAACCAATTTAACAGAGCTTGATGAACTTCGAAAATAATAATGGGCAAGTGTGGAAAGACTCAAAGCTGTAATAGCTGCCAAAGTTGCTTCTATAAAGTATTTAGTAAGCGGTGTGAATAACTATGTAAATGAGATATTTCTGTAGTTCATTTTCAATAAATGTGCAAACATTTCTAAAAACATGCTTTTCATATTGTCATTATGGGGTGAGTAGATGGGTGAGAAAAATAATATTTCATACATTTTGAATTCAGGCTGTAACAAAACAAAATGTGAAATAAGTCAAGGGATATGAATACTTTCTGAAGGCACTCTAGCTGCCAGACACAGATCAGCATGCAGACTACTGTACTATACAAGCAGAGAGGCAGACAGTGTACAGCTCTTACACACCGTTGTGGGTGTGTTGGAGAACTGGACTGCTCAACTCCTTGAGAATGCCTTTGTTCGAGAAGAATTGGATCACTAAAAATCAAATGAACTCTGCAGGTGTTTCTCTGTTGTGTGGGTATTGAAAAAAGGAGGTTGGTTAGACTATTTTCTCCCATGCTTCTGGTGCATGGGTGCGCTCTTGGCCAAGAGTGAAGAGCTACTTGTAGTGGGTACGCCAGTCAAAGCAACGTATATGTCCAGAGTATCTAGTCATTCTATGGAGTTAACTGGCTACAGAGAGAGATATTTAACTGGGTCCTGAGCAGTAATGGTGCGTTGATAAAATCCCTGGAAAGCCAAACCAGGAAATAAATTGCCATACTACATCCTATGTGGTGATAATTGCGTAACCTGTCAGTTCATATGCCTTGCCACCATGATAGCCAAGAACAAGATACAATTCAACCACACCTATGTTTCCTCACAAAACCAGAGAGCAACATCTGTCCGTTGAAGTCTAGAAAGCACATTGCATGTAACATGTTACATGACCTACAGCATGGTCAAGTAAGTCAATGTTTCCGAGATTTTCGGACTCCTAAACAACTATTGATTTACAACAGAGTTACCGCAAGTAGCAAAGAAAACAGTAGCTGCCTCCACTAATTCCAGCACCAGTTTCAACTTTAACATTTCAACATCATCATATTATCTTTGCTTAGTCTAATACAGTGACAACTAAAATATACCAAAAAACAATTTAGTCCAATCAACATAAGCTAAATATTAAGTAGCAGTCCATGGTACTGATTTCTGTGTGTGCACGCGCGTTCAAGTAGAAAAACAAGTTCACTCACCCTACTTGTAGAGAAACGCCAATACCATCCGCCTTTCTTTCATGTTGCCAAAACTATCTATGATTCTACCATACTGTACACACTTTTAGTTTTGGTTGTCCTAGGCCTAACTTCCTTTCATGGGCAACGATGAGCCAGCTGGTTAACACTAGCCTAGTACATCTAGCTACATATTGAACTTCCATCCTCTCAGGCAAGGAGCACAATGTATGAATTCATGGTTGGATCAGAATCACCATGATAATCATTGGCCAGTATGGAGAATTAAGTAAAACCACAAGTCAAAATCCCTATCTCCATCCATGGCTAATTTATGAAAAGGACATTTTTAGCTAGCTAGCTAGCCCCCTTAGGACAACAACATAACGCGGTGCAACAATTCATTTTTTCTGTCAATGACGTTTGGCTTTTGATGTGATTGGTGTGAAGCCAAATCCAAACTGCCATTCCCTTCACACTTTTTTTTGAGTGCGCCAGGACCATTCACAGTTTTGCTCACTCAATTTCGCTCAACACTGTTTGGCTATTTATTTATTTTTATTATCAAGGGAGGCCAAATACTCGCTAGCTTCCCCTGCATTCAATGCTACGGATGGCAAGGTTATCAGACTATTTTTTGACAGGACAGCATGAAATAGATGGGCTTCACATACAGAGACAGAGGGGCGCTGTTTCGCTCGCTCGGATGCTTTCTCCAGTGAGATACATTCAGCCTCTTGCGAGTTGAAGGAAAATTATGAAACACAGACAGGCAAAAGATAAATAACTGTATGTTTTTTTTCTTGGTACATTTTTTGGGGACACCTGGCTTCCCTTGAACTCCTTGAATACGCGCCACTGGTCCTGATAGAGAGACTTAAGATGGATAATCATTGTGTTGAATGTGTTTTGCACCATTAGTCTCGTTGACCCATGTGTTACTAACAGCTACAACTGTCTGGAAAATACAGAGAGTATTAATGCAGGGGACAGACACACACAAACACATAGGAGGAGTGTTTCGCTGTGGACCCCAGTAGCAGTAGTTATCACAGGGGAGGTTTGGCAAAGTGAGGTAGTACATTCCAGTGTCTCTAACACAGTGCAGCAGAGACTCGGGACTAAACCAAATAGTCATTCATCTCAATATGGTGTTTAATCAAAGTGTTTTTGCTGGCGGAACAGTCAAGTGGTTGACCTGAACACACAAGGACGATATCCATATGTCTATGTTAACGGTCGTATATTCATACTGGGCGTCTCTCTGTTTCAGGATGAAGAAAGCCAAGCAGACCAACTAGAGTGCCTGCAGGAAGACCGCCCAACAGAAACAGTGCCAAGTGAAGGTCTGCACTCCTCTTGCACAGTCTTCACATTTTACTACCTTAAATTTTTATCTAAAAAGGGATCATATTAAAAAGAAACAATTCTACAGATCTACGCAACCTACATTTTCAAAGTGAAAGAAGGTTATATAAAAAAACGAAGATGTCTTCACACCACAGAGATAATACTTGGTGGAAGCGCATTTGTCTGCTATTACAGCTGTGAATAATTTTGAATAATATTCTACCAACTTTGCACAACTCGTAGGACAACATACTGTATGCCATTGTTTTTGTCAAAATAGCTCTAAGTCAATACATTTGTTTGGGGATCATTTATGGACAGAAATATTCAAACATTGTCTCTGATTTTCAAGAAAATGTAAGTCAGGTCTAGACCACTCAGGAACACTCAACACCAAGTGGAAAGCAATTCTGGTGTCTTTGACATAAAACATTGTGTAATTGTCTTTCTGAAAAATACTGAGGTAGGTTTTCCTTTAACTTTTTACCTGGAGTTTGCTCCTTTCATATTTGTTTTGACTTTGATTCCTTCTTTTCGCTTTGTCATACAGGCCAGTAATGTGAAGGGAATGCACTGTTGTTGATCCCTTAGTTTTTTTGTATTGTGGCGGCAGCATCATGTTATGGGTATGCTTGTCATCGGCAAGGACTGGGGAGTTTGTCAGGATCAAAATAAATATGAAAGAAGCAAAGCCCAGGTAAAATGTTAGAGGAAAACCTGAATCGGTCTTCTGAAAACCCAATCCTTGGATAGTTTTATTTTTCTGTGGGACAATTACACAATTTGTTATGCCAAACACACACTATAATGGCTTTCTAAGAGGTGTTGAATGTTCCTGAATGGTCCATTCTCTCCTGACTTAAATGTGCTTTAAAATTATGAGACAAGGTTTGAATATTGCTGTCCATCAATGATTCCCACGCAAATGCACTGAGCTTGAGCAATTTTGACAAAAACAATGGACATATGTTGCCCTAAGAGTTGTGAAAGGTTGGTAGAATCTAATTCAAAATATTTACATCTGTAATCGCTGCCAAAGGTGCTTCCACCAACTATTTACTCATTTTGTGTTTTTCAGTCATTTGAAATTTCTTATATCAAATGTGGAGTAGGTTGTGTAGATCAGTAGGAAACAAATCTAATGTAATCCCTTTTTTAGATGTAATTTTAAGGCAAATTGTGAAGGGGTGTGTAGACTTTCACTAGCGGCTGTATGTAATGTGAGGCGTATAGCGTGTAACATCTACTCACCTGGCACGCACGCTGAACAGCACTTATCCTGTCCATCACGGAACCTTCCAACCCATGGCTTGCCAAAACCACCACCTCTGTTACCAATGCTACCATAACCACCTGTACTACTTATAGAATCCACCCCTATTAGCGCCAAGTGAAATTATATCTGTGCATGTATGTTTTTATCTATGATGTATATACCGTTTTTTTACTATCCTATTTGATTGGTAAAGATTTTTGGAGTTGTTTTGGCCCCTGGCTTCTCTGTCATTTAGGAATTAGAACTGTTCTTTAGGTAGGTATTGATGGGACTGAGATATGGAGAGGAAGGAAAGGAAGAGATAATGCGGGAGGATTCATGACAGAATTCACAACTCTCAATCCAACTCTATCAGCTTGTCCTGGAGAGTGTACAAGGTTCAGCAATGCAAAAAAAAAGATCCAAGAGGCATGGGGATGTTCACGTGTGCAGGGCTAGAACACACTAGAACACACTTACAGTATGTCTGCTTAAGAACACACAGGAGTGAATGGACATCCCTGTCTAGTACCGACTCAACCAATATTTTATTTTTTGTATCCAGCCATGCTGGATGTTGAAGTATTTCATATAAAGAGTCTTAATGTGAAGCATAGTCTGTGATGTTATTCTCTGAGCAACTTTGGTAATTAGCAACATTTAGAGTCAGAACTCTGCTTATTGAGCGACCAATAAAAAAGTAGTAGTCCGTAGCCGCGTCATGGTTATGGAAACATTAAAGGTAGTACGTTCAGATTTTATTAAAGGAACAGTTAATCCAGACTACCATAAAGGGAAAGTTCAGTCAGATAACTAACAACCCACGGCTTGCCAACGTCGTAGTTCAGGTTCCCCTTTAATTCTGACATTGACTAGTCCCGTACAGTATGAACTAAAATCCTGGACAACACATGCAGTGGGTTAACCAAATTAAATTTGTTGTCAGACAGACTACCACGTCAATGTGTTATGAAACATTATGGAAATTATAAAGTTTCATATTTAGCAAACCAGACACTATGAAAAGCAAATCTATCAGCAGTTTTAGTGTGCTAGCGTTAGTAGCAGTATAGTAATAGTAATAGTAGAAATGGTAATAGTAGATAGATTGGCTTGACTACCTATTGATGTCATATACTGTATGTTATTTTGGATACCGATGCACTTTACATCCAACATATTCATTCATTAACAATACGTAAGTTTAGAATGTTATAATGAGAACAAGAATATGATCCACACTGTTGGTCTACTACAGTTAGTCAACTGTTGTTTTTCTAATTGTCTTTAGTGGTATAATACTTTACTTTTACTTTACTTTTTCATATAACAATCTTAAGCATGAGATACATCACATTTTCATTTTGAGTGAAAACAAATATTATAAGAAATATTATATTTTTGTAGTTTTTATACGTCAAACACAAGTTCATATGAAGGTGCTAGAATGTATAATGTCTCCAGATCTTTTCACATGAGCCATTTCAATGTTAAACTAGATTGTTGAGTAAAATGTAATCTTTAAATAAAAAGTATTCATTTTTATGTTTGCATACTTTTTTCAATACTGTAAAAAGTAATAACATAAACTATTGGCAACACTACATCAACACATCAACACAACACAGGGGCGGCAGGTAGCCAGCCCCTGGTTAGAGGGTTGGACCTGTAACCGAAAAGTTGCTGGATCGAATCCCTGAGCTGACAAAGTCAAATTCTGTCATTCTGCCCCTGAACAAGGCAGTTAACCCACTGTTTCCGGGTAGGCCGTCATTGTAAATAAGAGTGCTTTACTGACTTGCCTGTTTAAATAAAATCAGTTTTTTTTACTCAGGTTAAGTTGCCTTTATGTCATGGTTAATCTACAGCTATAGATATTGCAGATCAGACCCCACAAACCCCGTTACAGGAAACTAGCGTAGTGTGTGCATGGGCCCTAACCCCTGCCAAATCTACAGTTTTAATATGGGACAATTAACACACACACATGCACATGTGCACGCACACACACACAAATACACACACAAGGGAACACATACATACACACTGCGCCAAGCAGGCCTCTCTTTTCTCATGCCTCCCTCAGGCATTACAAAGGGGAAACAGAGAGGGTCTGTCTCAGAGCTGCTAACAGACAGTTTACTAATGTCTGTACATACAGACCCCTGCAGTAACAAACCATGGTACTTATGAATTAGAACACAGAATGGCTCAGATTAACCACTCAGAACTATGAAAAGAAGAACTTACGGTCTCACACAGGGTCAATGGAAAACCAGTCCCCATACAGTTAGAATTAGTCATTCAAATTGCATAGCTGCTTTCCAGTGTGTGTGTGTGTGTGTGTGTGTGTTTGGTTAATTGTTCACCCATACTGTAGCTCCCATACTTTAACAATATGCATACAGCCTTAGGGTCAGTCTGTGTTTGATGTCTCACACACACACACACACACACACACACACACACAGTAGAGATTAAAGGAGAGAATGGTCGTAGTTATTTAGCCGTTAACTGAACCACTGGTCATTATAGGAACACATTACAGTAAACAGGTTTGACCTTTGCACTTTGCTGTGTGGGGGAACTGATGCAGAACTATAGTCTCTGTGATGAGAGAGATTCTTGACGGAACAAGTAGTTGCAGACCTATCAGAAGATTAGGGCCTATCAGATGCTGTTCTATTCACTCCGTTTCTATCTTCAACAAACCAGCTTTGTAGGTCCATTCGCAGGTAAAACACACAGGGATTTCACAACCTTTGATGACCAACAGGCAGGTACTCCTGCATGCATGCATTCATTAACCTATTACATGTTGAACTTCCATTCTCTCAGGGTAGGGGCACAATGTATGAATTTATGGTTGGAACAGAATCACCATTATAATCATTGGCTAGTATGAAGAATTAAGTAAAACCACAAGTCCAAATCTCTATCACCATCCATGGGAAGTTTATGAAATATGCAACAATTGAAGTTTTTTCTTTCGATGACGTTTGGCTTCTGATGTGATTGGTGTGAAGCAAAATCCAAACTGGCTTCCCTTGACATTTTTTTGTGCCAGGACCATTCACTGCTGAGCTCACTCAGTTTAGCTGATTAAAATTATTATTATTTTTATCAAGGGAGGCCAAATGCTGGCCAAGCACGACTCCAACACCATCATTAAGTTTGCCGATGACACACAGGCCTGATCACCGACAACAATGATACATCCTATAGCTGTCGGTCAGAGGCGGTCAGAAACCTGGCCGTGTGGTTCCAGGACAACAACATCTCCCTCAATGTGAGCAAGACAAAGGAGGTGATCGTGGACTACAGGAAAAAGAGAGCAGGACATGCCCCCTTTCACATCGACGGGGCTATAGTGGAGTGGGTAGAGTGTGTCAAGTTCCTTGGTGTCCATTCCACCAACAAACTATCATGGTCGAAACACACCAAGACAGTTGTAAAGAGGGTACAACAACACCTTTTCCCCCTCAGGATACTGAAAAAAATTTGATATGGGTCCTCAGATCCTCAAACAGTTCAACAGCTGCACTATCAAGAGTGTCCTGACCGATTGCATCACCGCCTGGTATGGCAACTGCTCTGCATCCGATCGTAACACAGAACCCAAACCGGCTGCGCGCGTGCGCCATCGTGCACCATCGTGCATAAATGTATTTTGTCCCCGCACACCAAACGTGATCACGACACGCAGGTTAAATTATCAAAACAAACTCTGAACCAATTATATTAATTTGGGGACAGGTCGAAAAGCATTAAACATTTATGGCAATTTAGCTAGTTAGCTTGCAATTGCTAGCTAATTTGTCCTATTTAGCTAGCAAATTTGTCCTGGGATATTAACATTGAGTTGTTATTTTACCTGAAATGCACAAGGTCCTCTACTCCACCAATTAATCCACACATAAAACGGTCAACCGAATCGTTGCCAGTCATCTCTCTTCCTTCCAGGCTTTTTCTTCTCTTGACTTTATAATGCAATTGGCAACATTCATAAATTAGGTGCATTACCGCCACTGACCTATTTTGTCTTTCAGTCACCCACGTGGGTATAACCAATGAGGAGATGGCACGTGGGTACCTGCTTCTATAAACCAATGAGGAGATGGGAGAGGCAGGGATTGCAGCGCGATCTGCGTCAGAAATAGAACTGACTTCCATTTTAGCACTTGGCAATGCAGACGCTCATTGGCGCACGTGAGCAGTGTGGGTACAATAATTGAGTATTATACATTTCAAAATGTATTTTGCAACGCACGCGAGTGGTGTAGTCAGCCTGTAAGGCGCTACAGATGGTAATGCGTATGGTCCAGAATATCACTGGGGCCAAGCTTCCTGCCATTCATGACCTACAGTTGAAGTCAGAAGTTTACACACACTTAGGTTGGAGTCATTAAAACTTGTTTTTCAACCACTCCACAAATTTCTTGTTAACAAACTATAGTTTTGGCAAGTCGGTTAGGATATCTACTTTGTGCATGACACAAGTCCTTTTTCCAACAATTGTTTACAGGCAGATTATTTCACTTATAATTCATTGTATCACAATTCCAGTGGGTCAGAAGTTTACATACACTAAGAGGACTGTGCCTTTAAACAGCTTGAAAAATTCCAGAAAATGACGTAGTGGCTTTAGCAGCTTATGATAGGCTAATTGACATCATTTGAGTCAATTGGAGGTGTGCCTGTGGATGTTTTTCAAGGCCTACCTTCAAACTCAGTGCCTCTTTGCTTGACATCATGGGAAAATCAAAAGAAATCAGCCAAGACCTCAGAAAAAACATTGTAGACCTCCACAAGTCTGGTTCATCCTTGGGAGCAATTTCCAAATGCCTGAAGGTACCACGTTCGTCTGTACAAACAATAGTGTATGTAAACCTATGACCCACTGGGAATGTGTTGAAGGAAATAAAAGCTTAAATAAATTATTCTCTCTGCTATTATTCTGACATTTCACATTCTTAAAATAAAGTGGAGATCCTAACTGACCTAAGACAGGGACTTTTTACTAGGATTTAATGTCAGGAATTGTGAAAAACTGAGAGTAAATGTAGTTGGCTAAGGTGTATGTAAACTTCTGACTTCAACTGTTTATACTAGGCGTGTCAGAGGAAGTCCCAAAAAATGGTCAACGACTCCAGTCACCCAAGTCTCCTTAACAGCTTCTACCCCCAAGCCATAGGTGTCACGCCCTGATCTGTTTCACCTGTCCTTGTGATTGTCTCCACCTCCAGGTGTCGCTTATTTTACCCAGTGTATTTATGCCTGTTGTTTCCTGTCTCTCTGTGCAAGTTCGTCTTGTATGTTCAAGTCAACCAGCGTGTTTTCCCCGTGCTCCTGCTTTTCCATTATTTTTTACTAGTCCTCTTGGTTTTGACCTTTGCCTGTTTTTCAGGACTCCATTCCCCCCTGCCTGACTATTCTGCCTGCCCTGACCTCGAGCTTGCCTGACATTTTGTACCCCTGGAACTCTGAACTGGTTTTGATCTTTTGCCTGTCCTCGACCATTCTCTTGCCAACCCCTTTTGGATTGCTAATAAACATCTTGGACTTTAACCATCTGCCTCCTGTATCTGCATCTAGGTCTCGCCTTGTCCTTCTAATAGGACTGCTGAACAATTAATCAAATGGCCACCCGGACTATTTACACTGCTGCTAATTGCTGTTAATTATCTATGCATAGTCACTTTACCCCTACCTACATTTTAAAAATGACCTTTACTAACCTGTACCCCTGCACATTGATGTTATTATTTTATTGTGTTACTTTATGTGTTACTTTATTTTATTTTTTGCTTCAGTTTATTTAGTAAATATCTTTTTAACCCTATGTCTTGAACTGCATTGTTGGTTAAGGGCTTGTAACCTGTTGTAGCACTAAATGCATGAATATGAATACCCCATACGTATTGCAACAACCAGGACGGGGGGGGGGGGGGGTCTGATGTTTCATAGAGCACTGTTTGTATAATTACCCCACATAATTTGTTAGATAATGGTGTGTAGTGAGAGTCATCCTACACGCTATTCATCAGTCCAGCAGGACAAATTTCTGAGGTAATATAAAATTTGATTTCCCCAGTTGGTGAAAGATGTGCATCAATAGAGGTGCTGTATGTAGGCTATTCTCATTCTGTTCCTATGTGTGTAGCTTCCTGGACGTGAGGGGAGTTTCTTTTAAAATCCTACACACTGTGAGAGGCAAAAGTATAAGAAATAGATTGGACTTTATTTTCTATTTTCTACAGCGTAGAACAGTATCCAGGAACTAAATCTCATGGTGATACGTGCTAGGCGGAAGGTATAATATCCTTTACAGAGTGTAACTGTTGTCCTGCTACAGCCCAGCAGGTGTCTTCACAATTAACTGTTACTACCACCCTTGTGACCCACATCTGGGTTTGTGGAGGTGAGATGGCTGCTTCGAGATGTTTCTGAGCCAGAGGCCAGAGTTCCAAATAGTCCTTTATAAATAAAAGGAGAACAGTTGATTCCTATAAACGTCCTAAAGCCACCTCATGCACCTCATACAGACTAATCTCCGTTATCCTTGCAGTGTGATTTAACCTTCACAGTATTTCCAATAGCCTAATGTTCATTATTACTTGAACAGGTGAGAAACAGTTTGCTTTGACTGTTTTTAAAATGTTCAATATTAAACCGGGTCGTTACGGTTTCTACAATCTGGGTTTGGATGAATTCCATCCTTTGCTAATAATCGTCTCTCAGTTAAGAGAGCAATGTCCCCCTTAGACGAGTTCAATTGTTCATCTCAGTGTGAGGTACCACTTTGGTTCCAGTTGGGAAGGTGTCTGTCTGACTCCGAGTCACCAGCAGCGGTAATATCAGGTTTACCAGGGAGCATCTGTTGCCGGGAGGCAGAATATTTTCTGAGTGTAAATATTACACTGACAATTCTCTGGTGTGTAGAGAGATGAGACACAGATGTGTGTTCAGTATTTAAGTTTCTCCTTTGTCGTTCTAATATTTTCCTCTCCTTCTGCTCGTCAGTGATTTGCTGGTGAGTTTGTGAGCGTTTAAAGTGCTAATTTTGCTGACAACTCTCTAAGAAACGATTGTACATAATGTCCTTCCATCACATTTTCAGTTGTGTGTAAGATTGTTTTCTTTGCAATTACAATGTTTCTTAACACTTTAGATGAAACAACAGTGAATTGTTGTGCAACAAAATAATAATGTGGCCCAACCTTACAGCTGCTCTGCTTCTGTCCTTTCCTTCTTCTCACTTCCCATCTCCCCTGGCTACCCTCCAGGACAACTTTCTCTCTCTTTCCGTCTCTCTCTTTCTGTCTCTCTCTTTCCGTCTCTCTTTCCGTCTCTCTCTGTGTCTCTCTGTGTCTCTCTCTCTCTCTCTCTCTCTCCAATCTTGTCTTTCTGAATGGAAGCTGTAATGCTATCGTAAATGTCCATTCGGCTAGTCTGATGCGGAAAACACACGCACTCCGTCTTCACGGCACCCAAACCAAAAACGGATTTTATGCGTTGTCAGCTATGTTTAGAGCCATGTCATCGTGGAATGCTCTGCCACCAGAGGTTACTCAAACAAAAAGTTTATCTTCACAGCGCCTCTCTTTCTAAAGATAAAATGGAACTCTACATAAGAATATTATTATGTATGTATGAATAGTGTGTAAATAGTATTTTTTTTGTTTGTTTCTTGGTGTCTTTCCTATATCTAACTCTTATTTCATTAATTTAATGTGTTATCTTATGTTGTTCTTGTCTATAACTGTTGTGTACTTTGTCATTTATTTGTATGTTTTATGTGGACCCCAGGCAAGATAGCTGCTGCATGTGCAGTAGCCAATGGGTATCCTAATTGACTTAACCCTTGAAAGTGATTACGACTACACAGGCTATACGAGAGTGTTGTATACATATACGTGGGGTGCGTTTGAGAGCTTTTTGGTGGATATTTTGATGTTCTTGAAAGAGCCTTTTGAGTAGGGCCTTTCTTTTTCCATATCGAAAGGTTTATATGGCAGCCATCCTGGCGTGTCATGAAGGGATTGATGGCTCTACCCCGGGGTCTTACCTTCTGGTGGTACGATTCCTGAAAGGAGTGTGCTGGCTCAGACCAGTGTCTAAGCCTATGGCACTGACCTGGGACCTAGTTTTGGTCCTGGATGCTTGGAATCTTTGGACCTGAAGGTCCTTTCCTACAAGCTCATGGCCTTGGCGTCGGCCAAGCGTGTTGGGGATCTCCACTCGCTATCAGTACATCCTTCCTGTGTGGAGTTTGCGCCTAACGACTACAAAGTGATGTTACGTCCTAATTCATACTTGTGCTCCTACGGTTATGCCAATGTCTTACTGGTCCCTGGCTTTCGAGCTGTTCCCTTTCTCTCCTCCTCTGTATGCTTCCAGTGAACAATGGAGGTTGCATTGCCTGTATCCGCTGCACCCTTTATGCATGTATATGGATAGGACCCAGCATATTTGTATTTGTGACCATGTTTTTGTCTGTTTTGCTAATCCAGCTCGGGGTAGGGTTCTTTTTTAAGCAGCGTCTTTCTCGTTGGATTGTGGAGGCTATCTCCCTGGAGTATGACAGCAAAGGAGAAGGCTTGTGTAGCGGTGTGCGTTCTTTGATATTTGTGCTGCAGCGAATTGGGATTTCCCACAGGCCTTTGTGAGGTTTTATCGCTTGGATGTACCAGCGCATTTATCCCGGGTTACCACAGTTTCCCTGTGGGATTGAGAATTGGGCTGCCTTGATGTCCGGAAGCGTGCATATTTCACATTTATCCAGGTTGTTGTTTTGGACTTGCTGTTCTGGTGAATTCTGGAATTGCAGACTCATTGGGTCTCTGTGTGAGCCTAATTGGAGCCAGTAGGATCTATGGACTTCGGCCGCCATGGGCGATGTTAGGCAGCGTTCTGTCCGGGTTACCACAGTTTTGCTGTGGGTTTGAGCCTCGGGCTGCCTTGATGGGTGGCACGGCGCAGAGTGCGCATTTATCATTGATACCACAGTTCACTGTGAGTTTGAGTCTTGGGCTGTTGTGGCTGCGCGATGCTATGCAGTGCGAGTGTGCACTTTACCAAGTTACGACAGGTGTTCTGTTGTATTGAACTTGCGGTTCCTTGTATGAGTTCTGACATGTCAGGCTCACAAAATAAGTATGGTTCTTGGAACCGTGGAGCCTATGGACTTGAACTGCAGTGGGTCAATACACAAATCAAAATTGCAGCAGGTTCTGGTTCCCTGTATTGGACTCTGACAGTTCAGGCTTCTCGGGAAAAAGTTGGCTTCTGTAACCCCTTTTTGGATCCGGTGAAACCTGTGTGGGCTTGGGCTGCCATGGGCCTCCTAGTTTGGTACCCTTTGAGCCGGCTTGGGGCATTATTGTATGTCCCCATAGTATGTTAGACCGAGTGACTGACTGAAAGGGAACGTACAGTTATGAATATAACTACTGTTCCCTGAAGGAGGGAACGAGGCATTACACATTTTGGCCCCGCTCTGTCGGGGAGTTTGGGCTCGCTAAAGAGCGGAACTGAATTGAGGAAATGTTTGAGAGCCCAGGTATTATAGCCAGGAAGGCGGGGCTTTCGAGGGCGGGCACGGCATCCATTGGCCTGTTGGGTGTGATTTCAGTTTGCTTCAGGTCAGTAGGATTGGTCGTTGACTCCCCATAGTATGTTATACCTCATTCCCTCCTTCAGGGAACAGTAGTTATATTCATAACTGTACATTCTGTGTGAATGTGTGTATGTGTATGTGTCTGTTTGCATGCATGTATGTATGTGTGCGTGTGTGAGTGCATGTGTGAACCACTTGAATATTAAGAGGTTTTTAAGTAAATATAATGGAATCCTCCTCCTCCATGGCCTAGAGATTAATAACATTCTTAACTCTCCCTCTATCTCCATGGATAATTAACTTATTTTGGATCATTGGGACGCTAGCGTCCCACCTCGACAACATCCGGTGAAATTGCAGAGCTCGAAATTCAAAAAACAAAAGTAGTAATATTAAACAATCATAAAAATACAAGAGTTAAACACCATTCTTTAGCTTAGAATCTTGGGAATCGATACGCTTTGTCCGATTTACAATAGGCTTTACGTCGAAAGCATAGCATTTGATCGTCTGAGGACAGCGCCTCACCCATTTCCTGCATTAACATCAATTACCTTTGAAGATCACGTACCTTTGAAGATCGTCATCTTGTTGCAATCCAAAGGGTCCCAGTTACACAATGAATGGTCATTTTGTTCGATAAAGTCCTTTGTATCACCAAAAAGTCAGTTTATTTGGCACGCTTCATTCAATAATCCACCTGTTTCCACTCGTTCAAAATGCATGCAAAATGAATCCCAAACATTACCAATATACTTCATCCAAACAAATCAAACAACATTCCTAATCAATCCTCAGGTACCCTAATATGTAAATAAACAATAACATTTAAGATTGAATAAACTGTGTTCACTACTAGGGAAAAGAATGTGGAGCGCGCACTCATTCACGTGCGCCAAAGGACTAGAGTCCTTCTGAGGAATACGTCGAAAGAATACGAATAGTTCTTTATTTTTCAAAAAACAAACATGAAACAATTTATAAAGACTGTTGACATCTAGTGGAAGCCACAGGAACTACAATCTGCGTCCTAATTATTAGACTTTCCCATAGAAAAGCATTGAAAAGTCCAATGACCCTCAAAAGAAAAAATCCTGGATGGATTGTCCTCTGGGTTTTGCCTGCCAAATCAGTTCTCTTATACTCACAGACATTATTTTAACAGGTTTAGAAACTATAGAGTGTTTTCTATCCAATGCTACCATGCATATGCATATCCTAGCTTCTGGGCCTGAGTAACAGGCAGTTTACTTTGGGCACCTCAGTCATCCAAACTTCCGAATACTGTCCCCTAGCCTTAAAAAGTTCACTTCTACAGGATCGGTGTCCCTAAATTGGGACAGTTGTTGCTCAATATGCGATAATGTGCCTAGAATGACGTAAACAACAGCCAACTTTCCCGAGACATAGACATGTCTTAAATGGGCAGAAAGCTTAAATTATTGTTAATCTGGTTTGATACATTCACCTATGAAGATAAATAATGTACTTAGATTCAGTAATCTTGCACTGATTTGTCATCCTGAGGGTCCCAGAGATAAAATGCAGCGTAGTTTTGCCTGATAAAATCTATTTTTATATTAAAACGTAGGAACTCAGTTCTACAGTTTGACCTCACCGATGTCTCTGGCTCCACACCCACCCCGCCCGGCCATCTAGATGTGAAGTTTAGTGTCTTTTCTTAACTTTTTATGGCTGCAGGGGCAGTATTGAGTAGCTTGGATGAAAAGGTGCCCATTTTAAAAGGCCAGCTCCTCAGTCTTAGTTGCTAATATATGCATATTATTATTAGTATTGGATAGAAAACACTCTAAAGTTTCCAAAACTGTCAAAATATTGTCTGTGAGTATAACAGAATTGATATTGTAGGCGAAACCCTGAGGAAAATCAAAGCAGGAAGTGGCTTCTATTTTGAAAACTCCATGTTCCATAGCCTCCCTTTGCTCCATTTAAAGGGATATGAACCAGATTCCTTTTCCTATCGCTTCCTCAAGGTGGCAACAGTCTTCAGACATAGTTTCAGGCTTTTATTTTGAAAAATGAGCCAGAACGATAACATCGCGTCAAGTGGTCACTTGAGTTTTGCTCGCGCAACAGAGTTTGGATAGGTATTGCTTTTCCCTCTCCTACTGATAAAGACATTTGCGGTTGATATATTATCGATTATATATTTTAAAAACAACCTCAGGATTGATTATAAAAAACGTTTGACATGTTTCTGTGGACATTATGGAAACTATTTGGAATTTGTCTGCGTTGTCGTGACCGCTCTTTCCTGTGGATTTCTGAACATAATGCGACAAACAAACGGAGGTATTTTGGATCTAAAAATAATCTTTATGGAACAAAAGGAACATTTGTTGTGTAACTAGGAGTCTCGTGAGTGAAAACATCCGAAGATCATCAAAGGTAAACAATTCATTTGATTGCTTTTCTGATGCTAAGTGTACTTAATGTTTTATCGTGCGATCGATAAACTTACACAAACGCTTGGATTGCTTTTGTTGTAAAGCATAATTTCAAAATCTGATACGACAGGTGGATTAACCCTTCCGTTGTCCTGGTATTGTGTCTAGTCCCCGCGTCCTCCGGGTCACCCTGTCCCGTCCTGGCTAAAGGCCCAATGTGCGCAAGTGTGACAGTAGGCGTGTGAACAGCCTTTGCAGATGTATTTCTTACACCTGCAGCACACCGTGTGTGTCTTGGAGTCCTTCTTGGGTGGGCAGAGTTGACACCTCTTCCTCTTACTTGCCCCGGTGGCCGGGGCAACGAGCGGGGCAGCGGCCGTGTCAGCGGCGGGACCCTGGCGCTGTTGATCACGAGGCGCCGCAGCCGCCGCCGCCATAGCACTCTGTAGGACTTTGACAAGCGCTGACGCCGCTTCGGTAAGGGGCAGATGCTGCCTTCTTTGGATCGGCGGCTTCACGAGTGCCTTTCCCAGCTGCTCGAGGAACACCCTGCGCTTGTTCCGCTTGCCAGGCATCCAGTCGGGCTTGATCTCTCGCCATATGACAAAGGCGTTGTAGGAGGACACGTCGAGGATGTTGTGGAAGACGACCAGGGGCCAGCGGGCAGTCATCCGTCTGCAGCTGTAGGTGCCCACCACCTTGTCTAGGTTGTCCACGCCGCCCTTGTTGCAGTTGTAGTCTAGGATGAGGGCCGGCTTCCTGTCGCGGCGATCGCTGACGTGGCCCTCTGTGTGCAGCGTGCTCAAGAGTAGCACGTTCTTGTTTCTCATTGCCAGGTAGGACACCAGAGTGGCGGTGGGCGTGAAGGCGAACCTGGAGGACAGGACCTGTCTGCCCCTGGACTGGAGCAGCGCGGGCGGGAGCTCGGCCTTGTTCTTTCTCACCGTGCCCACCATGGTGAGGTTCCTCTCGAGGAGCCGCTGGCCCAGGTCGTAGGAGGTGAAGAAGTTGTCGCAGGTGACGTTGCGACCGCTCAGGCCCGTTGTCAGATCGAGGACGACGCGCATCCCCTGGTTCATCTCGGGGCCTCCGCCGGCCGCCTTGCCGGTGTACACTTGCATCTTCCAAGCGTAGCTGGACTTGGCGTCGCAGGCCACCCACGACTTGATGCCGTATTTGGCCGGCTTGCTGGGGATGTACTGACGGAAAGGACAGCGGCCTTTTGGAAAGGGGACAAGACACAAGGGCCAACTTTTGTGTTACACACGCTGCCAGCGCTGCTACAGCCGCTGCTTGTGCCGCTGCTACGGCAGCACTGCCTCTCTGTATAGACATATAAGCACACGCGCGCGCGCGCACACACACACGAAGCAAGCGCAATCACAAGCACAGTACCTCTGAACGGGACCAGTTGCTCGTCCACCGTCACGTCGGGCCCCGGGTTGTAGAGAGGTCCCAGACCTCCCGTATGGCCGCGAGTTTGTCCGTGGCGAGTCTGGCGGGTCTCGACTGGCGGTCGTCGAATCGCAGCAGCCTCGAGTACCTGTGAAAGATCTTGAGCGGCATGGTGGCTCGGAACACGGTCCTGCCGCTCTCGGCGTCCCACAGGCTGGCCGCGGCCTCGCCCCGGGACCTGTAGACGCCCGCTAGGATCAGCAGCCCTACGTAGGCGCGCAGGTCCGTGGCGTCCATGGGTCGCCAGCCGTCGCCGTATTTTCTGGCCCCGTGCAGGTTCGTCATTTCCACAATTATCCTTTCTATCGCCGGTGTGACAAACAGGTGGAAGGCGGACGCGATGTCGCGGACCTGTGTCGCGGCATAGGCCGTGGGGCCCGGAGTCTGGTCCGGCCCGACGTGGCAGATGGCGAGGGCCCCGCGGCGGCGGCCGTAGGCCACGGGGTACCACTCGATTTTGCCATTTTTCGACAGCAACGGCGGCTCCCGTTGGTCCGGGGCCGAGGAGATCTCTTCCTCGCCGCGGTCCTCGCGCTCGTCCTCGTGCTCGTCCTCGGGCGGCTCTTCCTCGGGCTGCTCTCCCTCAGAAGAGGGAGAAGAGGCATCGTCGACCTCGCGGCGCTCGGGGTTGTATTCCTCCCCGTCTTCGTCTTCCGAAACCTCTTCCTCCTCCTCCTCCTCCTCCTGGCAATCCGAGTAGTCTTCTTGGTCCACGCTGGACAAGATCTGTTCTAGAACCTGCGCGGCCGTAAAACGCGCGGCCATGGCCGCTCGGCTCCACTGATCGGGTCCGCTGAGCTGCGGGCAAGAGCGCACTCGCAGACTCTCTACTACGCTCGAAGGCACTCTGACCCGCCAGCGCAAGAGCGCCAGCCCTCCACACACAGGTTCTGGGTCACTCTGACCCGCGAGCGCAGAGCACAGAAAGGGGAGCCCCCCACACACAGGGCCTGGGTCACCCTGACCCCAGGACCACGGGAGGGTTAACAAAAGGCTAAACTGTGTTTTCCTATGTTGTACTTGTGATTTCATGAATATAAATATCTATAGTAATATTTATTGTATGTAGCGCTATGCTATTCAGCGGTTGTTGATGACACTTATCCCGATATCGGGATTGCAGCTATAACAAGTTAAGAGAAGCTAATGATCCATCATGTATGACATTTCTGGGAGTGAGTAAACTTAACATTTTTATTACCATTGCATTTTGTATGTTCTCTATAGTTATGTGCATGAAAATGTATCAACTAACCAATTCGGCACATTTGAGCAAACTCGTGAAGGACACCTGGCAGACTTGATACAAAATATTGTGATGTGATGTAATTCTTCAATGGATCAGTCTGAAACTCGCTCAGTCGCGAAGTGGTAGGTCGGACAAGCTCACAGAACGTGACGGCTGAGGGCTGAAGCGCGTAGCATGTAAAAATAATTTGTCCTCGATTGCAACACTCACTACCGAGTTCCAAACTTCCTCTGGAAGCAACTTCAGCACAATAACTGTTAGTCGGGAGCTTCATGAAATGGGTTTCCATGGCCGAGCAGCAGCACACAGCCGAAGATCGCCATGCGCAATGCAAATGTCGGCTGGAGTGGTGTAAAGCTCGCCGCCATTGGACTCTGGAGCAGTGTAAACGCATTCTCTAGAGTGATGACAGGAGAACTCTACATACCCCAGTGCTTAGTGCCAACGGTAAAGTTTGGTGGAGGATGAATAATGGTCTGGGGCTGTTATTCATGGTTAGTACTAGGCCCCTTAGTTCCAGTGAAGGTGAATCTTAACGCTACAGCATACAATGACATTCTAAACGATTCTGTGCTTCCAACTTTGTGGCACCAGTTTGGGCCCTTTCCTGTTTCAGCATGACAATGTCCCCATGCACATAGCTAGGTCTATACAGAAATGGTTTGTCAAGATTGGGGGGAAAGAACTTGGCTGGCCTGCACAGAGTCCTGACCTCAACCCCATCAAACACCTTTGGAACGCAGACTGCGAGCCAGGCCTAATCACCCAATATCAGTGCCCGACGTCACTAATGCTCGTGGCTGAATGGAAGCAAGTCCTTGCAGAAATGTTCCAACATCTAGTGGAAAGCCTTCCCAGAAGAGTGGGGGCTGTTACAGCAGTAAAAAGGGGACCAACTCCATATTAATGCCCATGATTTTGGAATCAGATGTTTGACGAGTAGGTATCCACATACTCTTGGCCATGTAGTGTATGTACAGTGCTGTATCCCTCAGGGTGGTTGCCTTGGGCCGTTACTCTTCTTTATTTTTATGACTATGACTATGTACGCTGATGATTGCACACTTAACACCTATAACAGTGAGTTCACTGAGACTCTTAGCAAGGAGTTACAGTCAGTCAGAATAGGTCATTAACAATGAACACTAATAAAACCAAAAGCATTGTATTTGGTTCAAAGCATTCTCTTAGACCTAAACCTCAACTGCAGTTGTGCATAAAGGGTGTGACCACTGAACAAGTTGAAGGAGCTAAATTCCTAGGAGTAAAATTAGATGGTCAGTTATCATGGTCAAGTTATATTGACAAAGTTGGTGTGAAGATCAGGAAAGGTATGTCTGTTATTTTTAAATCTGCATTTTTGACACAAACATCAACTGTACTAGTTGATCAGGCTCTGATCTTACTACCCAGTAATATGGTCAAGTGAAGAAAAGAAAGACCTAGCAAAGCTGCAGCTGGCTCAAAACAAAGCACCATGCCTTGCCCTTATTTGCAAACACAGAACTAACATCAACAACATGCATGATAGTCTTTCATGGTTGAGGGTTGAGGAGAATTGACAACTTGTCTTCTAGTCTTGTTATGGAACATTTGTGTTGAAAATTGCCTAACAACTTGTATAAACAATTTGCATACACTTCAAAACAGACATACATTGTGGAGAACAAGTATTTGATACACTGCTGATTTTGCAGGGTTTCCTACTTACAAAGCATGTAGAGGTCTGTCATTTTTATCATAGGTACACTTCAACTGTGAGAGACGGAATCTAAAACAAAAATCCAGAAAATCACATTGTATGATTTTTAAAACCTGTTAAGTCTACCCCCTCCTTTTTCGAACATTCTGTTAAAAATCGCTCAACATTTCAGCGTCCTGCTACTCATGCCAGGAATATAGTATATGCATATGATTAGTATGTGTGGATAGAAAACACTCTGAAGTTTCTAAAACTGGTTAAATCACGGCTGTGACTATAACAGAGCGTGTGTTTCACCGAAAAGCGCAAGAAAAACTGGTCACTGAAAACTGAAAAAAATATCCATGCGCACACTTGCATGTATTGTTTAAGGGGCACCAAATTAAATAGGGTGGAGATTGCAATTCCTACAGCTTCCACACGATGTAGCCAAAAACGTCATTTTCATTGACAAAAATCCCTTGTGTCATGACAAATAGATCCTTCATTCCATCCAGCCTACAGCAATCGATTTTGGAAGAGAGAAAAAGGGACATTGTTTTCTTGAGTAGCTGCTATTGAATACAGATCGCCCAGTGATCAATTTGATCGCTTATTAACGTTTACAAATACCTAAAGTTGGGTTACAAAAGTAGGTTGAAGTGTTTTGTCAAAGAATATAGGCAACTTATATAATTTTTAAAAATGACGTTGCGTGTTGGAAGAGAGCTTTTTTCCTGAACCAGACAGGCTATACAAATGGATATTTTGGGCATACATGGACGGATTTAATCGGGAAAAAGACCCAATTGTGATGTTTATGGAACATATAGGAGTGCCAACAAAGAATATCATCAAAGGTAATGAATGTTTTATATTTTATTTCTGCGTTTTGTGTAGCGCCGGCTACGCTAATTCTTTTGTTTACGTCCCCTTCAGGTATATTGGGGTGTTGCATGCTATCAGATAATAGCTTCTCATGCTTTCGCCGAAAAGCATTTTAAAAATCTGACTTGTTGGCTAGATTCACAACGAGTGTAGCTTTAATTCAATACCCTGCATGTGTGTTTTAATGAACGTTTGAGTTTTAACGAGTACATTTAGCATTTAGCGTAGCGCATTTGCATTTCCAGGTGCCTAGTTGAGACGTCTGCGTCTCAAGTAGGATCAACAGGTTAAGTAAATTAATTAGCATTTTATTGCATGACATAAGTATTTGATACATCAGAAAAGCAGAACTTAATATTTGGTACAGAAACCTTTATTTGCAATTACAGAGATCACACGTTTCCTGTAGTTCTTGACCAGGTTTGCACACACTGCAGCAGGAATTTTGGCCCACTCCTCCATACAGACCTTCTCCAGATCCTTCATGTTTCGGGGCTGCCGCTGGGCTATACAGACTTTCAGCTCCCGCCAAAGAATTTATATTGTGTTCAGGTCTGGAGACTGGCTAGGCCACTCCGGGACCTTGAGATGCTTCTTACGGAGCCACTCCTTAGTTGCCCTGGCTGTGTGTTTCGGGTCGTTGTCATGCTGGAAGACCCAGCCACGACCCATCTTCAATGCACTTACTGAGGGAAGGAGGTTGTTGGCCAAGATCTCACGATACATGGCTCCATCCATCCTCCCCTCAATACGGTGCAGTTATCCTGTCCCTTTTGCCGAAAAGCATCCCCAAAGAATGATGTTTCCACCTCCATGCTTCACGGTTGGGATGATGTTCTTGGGGTTGTACTCATAATTCTTCTTCCTCCAGACACGGCGAGTGGAGTTTAGACCAAAAAGCTCTATTTTTGTCTCATCAGACCACATAACCTTCTCCCATTCCTCCTCTGGATCATCCAGATGGTCATTGGCAAACTTCAGACAGGCCTGGACATGCGCTGGCTAGAGCAGGGGGACTTTGCGTGCGCTGCAGGATTTTAATCCATGATGGCGTAGTGTGTTACTAATGGTGTTCTTTGAGACTGTGGTCCCAGCTCTCTTCAGGTCATTGACCAGGTCCTGCCGTGTAGTTCTGGGCTGATCCTTCACCTTCCTCATGATCATTGACGCCCCACGAGGTGAGATCTTGCATGGAGCCCCAGACTGAGGGTGATTGACCGTCATCTTGAACTTCTTCCATTTTCTAATAATTGCGCCAACAGTTGTTGCCTTCTCCCCAAGCTGCTTGCCTATTGCCCTGTAGCCCATCCCAGCCAAGTGCAGGTCTACAATTTTATCCCTGATGTCCTTACACAGCTCCCTGGTCTTGGCCATTGTGGAGAGGTTGGAGTCTGTTTGATTGAGTGTGTGGACAGGTGTCTTTTATACAAGTAACGAGTTCAAACAGGTGCAGTTAATACAGGTAATGAGTGGAGAACAGGAGGGATTCTTATTAAAGAAAAACGAACAGGTCTGTGACAGCCGGAATTCTTACTGGTTGGTAGGTGATCAAATACTTATGTCATGCTATAAAATGCAAAAGAATGACTTAAAAATCATACAATGTGATTTTCTGGATTTTCGTCTCTCACAGTTGAAGTGTACCTATGATAAAAATGACAGACCTCTACATGCTTTGTAAGTAGGAAAACCTGCAAAATCGGCAGTGTATCAAATACTTGTTCTCCCCACTGTACATGCCCCACCAGACATGACTCTATGGGTTTCTTCACAGTACCCAAACCAAAAATATAATGTGTCGCTCAGTTATGTATAGAGCCATGTGTGAGCCATGTCATCGTGGAATGCTCTGCCACCAGAGGTTACTCTGGTTCTCCTCTTTCTAAAGATCTAATTTAACTGTACTGTATATAAGAAAATGAATAGTGTGTAAATGGTTAGTTTTTATTTAATGTAGCATTTTATGTTGTTCTTTACTTTGCCATGTATTGTACGTTTTATATGGACCGCTGCATGTGCAGAAGCAAATGGGAAACCTAATAAACAAAACGAAAACTACAATGCTTGTTTTTACCCCCACTACAATTTCCTTCACTACCGTAAATACTTCAAGGCAAGCAAGCACACACATTTTCTACAGGGAATGTTATTTTCTAGTTGACACATTTTTTTTTCTACAGTGACCTTGTTGTCCTACAGTTGAATAGTTATAGTACACTTACCAAGGCAGCTACACTGTAGTAGTAAAAGGGAAGCCAAAAGTAAAGTATTGCAGATTTCTTACTATAAAATGTCAGGCTTCACTGTATTTTTCAAGAGGGGATAAGTATGGTATTATTTACAGAAATTGTTGAGACAGATGTTTGCGTTGAGTTAACTAGTAATTCAACATTATGTTGGTGTAAGAGAAGAACTGCTGTCACGACTTGGCCCTTCTCCTTGTTCGGGTTGTATTCAGCAGTTGATGTCACCGGTTTTCTAGTCACCACCGATTCATGTTTCAGTTTAGTTTTGTTTTGTCTGTATTACACACACACCTGGTTTCAATTCCCATATCACGTTCCTTTATTTAACCCTCTGGCATAAATTTCTGTTCTGTCCGTGATTGATAATTGTCGTTAGTGGTTGTGTTTTGTGCGAGTGTATTTTGTATGTTCCTATTTGGAATTTTGCTTGATTTGTTGAGTAAACTCAGTTGTGTTACTCAATACCTGTGTCCTGCGCCTGACTCCACTATAACTCTGTACCAAAGCGCTGACAGAATCCCGGACCCGTTCAAACCATGTTAAACAGGCTAGGGACAGCCATGGATCGCGTGTTGCAAACTATGGACAGATGGGAGAGAGGAGGCTTTCCTGTCAATCCTACTACATCACCTCCGCCCGCACCTCAACCTACACCGATGTCCACCCCTCCGTTGTCAGGACCCAGTGGGATTCGGCTCTTGCTCCCGGGAGCGTATGACGGATCAGTTGCGGGGTGCCAGGGGTTCCTACTCCAGCTGGAGCTCTACCTGGCAGTTGTTCAGCCGGCTCCTTCCGGACGGGAGAGACTGAGCGCCCTCATCTCCTGCCTGACTGGAAAAGCCCTGGAGTGGGCCAACGCCATCTGGGGAAGGGAAGGCCCGACTCTGAATGACTACGAGGACTTCTCCCGCCGCTTCCTTCCTGTTTGGCCCTGTCCGGGGGTGTCCTCGGAGTGGGCCACAGTGTCTCCTGACCCCTCCTGTCTCAGCCTCCAGTATTTATGCTGCAGTAGTTTATGTGTCGGGGGGCTAGGGTCAGTTTGTTATATCTGGAGTACTTCTCCTGTCCTATTCGGTGTCCTGTGTGAATCTAAGTGTGCGTTCTCTAATTCTCTCCTTCTCTCTTTCTCTCTCTCGGAGGACCTGAGCCCTAGGACCATGCCCCAGGACTACCTGACATGATGACTCCTTGCTGTCCCCAGTCCACCTGGCTGTGCTGCTGCTCCAGTTTCAACTGTTCTGCCTTATTATTATTCGACCATGCTGATCATTTATGAACATTTGAACATCTTGGCCATGTTCTGTTATAATCTCCACCCGGCACAGCCAGAAGAGGACTGGCCATCCCACATATGCTCTCTCTAATTCTCTCTTTCTTTCTCTCTCTCGGAGGACCTGAGCCCTAGGACCATGCCCCAGGACTACCTGACATGATGACTCCTTGCTGTCCCCAGTCCACCTGGCTGTGCTGCTGCTCCAGTTTCAACTGTTCTGCCTTATTATTATTCGACCATGCTGATCATTTATGAACATTTGAACATCTTGGCCATGTTCTGTTATAATCTCCACCCGGCACAGCCAGAAGAGGACTGGCCATCCCACATATGCTCTCTCTAATTCTCTCTTTCTTTCTCTCTCTCGGAGGACCTGAGCCCTAGGACCATGCCCCAGGAATACCTGACATGATGACTCCTTGCTGTCCCCAGTCCACCTGACTGTGCTGCTGCTCCAGTTTCAACTATTCTGCCTTATTATTATTCGACCATGCTGGTCATTTATGAACATTTGAACATCTTGACCATGTTTTGTTATAATCTCCACCCGGCACAGCCAGAAGAGGACTGGCCACCCCACATAGCCTGGTTCCTCTCTAGGTTTCTTCCTAGGTTTTGGCCTTTCTAGGGAGTTTTTCCTAGCCACCGTGCTTCTTCACCTGCATTGCTTGCTGTTTGGGGTTTTAGGCTGGGTTTCTGTACAGCACTTTGAGATATCAGCTGATGTACGAAGGGCTATATAAAATAAATTTGATTGATTGATTCCATCTGGGGAAGGGAAGGTCCGACTCTGGATGACTACAAGGACTTCTCCTGCCGCTTCCGGGCAGTTTTTGATCATCCACCTGAAGGGAGAGCGGCGGGAGAGCGATTGTTCCACCCCTTACAGGGGATGAGGAGCACTCAAGAGTTCGCACTGGACTTCAGAGCTCTGGCAGCTGGTGCAGGATGGAATGAGCGGGCCCTGATCGACCACTACAGGTGTAGTTTACGTGAGGACGTTCGTAGGGAGCTAGCCTGCAGGGACACTACTCTCAACCTGGACCAGCTGGTGGACTTGTCTATCTGGCTGGATAACCTGTTTGCCTCCTGCGGACGTCTGGATCGGGGTCCGCCCGTTCCATTTCCCAGCACCTTAGATCCCACACCATGGAGTTAGGAGGGGCTGCTATGATGGGGACCCGAGGGGGGACCATTCCCTGCACCAGCTGTGGCCGCAGAGGGCACACTGCTGGTCGGTGTTGGGGTGGATCTCCAGGAGGTCGAGGTAGCACGTGGAGCACTGGTGGGTCATCCCAGGTGAGTAGGCACACAACTCACCCAGAGCCCTCTGTTGCACACATGTGGTTACCTATAGAATTCCCTGAGTTCTCCCCACATTCCCAGCATAAGGCGCTAGTAGATTCAGGTGCAGATGGGAACTTTATTGACCACTCCTTAGCACATACATTAGGGATTCCTATTGTGTCTGTTGATGTTCCCTTCCCTGTACATGCCTTAGATAGTCGTCCTTTGGGGTCGGGGCTAATTGGGGAGGTCACAGCGCCCATTGCTATGAGAATGCAGGAGGGTCACGAGGAGAGAATTAGTCTCTTCCTGATCGACTCTCCTGCGTTCCCTGTTGTTTTGGGTCTTCTTTGGTTGGCCTCTCATAATCCTATTATTTCGTGGCAACAGAGGGCTCTCAAGGAATGGTCCTGTCAGTGTTCAGGGAGGTATGTAGGTGTCTCCTTAGGTGCCACTACGGTGAAAAGGCCAAACCAGGTTTCCACCATGCACATTCCCCCTGAATATGCCGATTTGGCACTCGCCTTCTGTAAAAAGAAGGCGACTCAATTACCACCCCATCGACAGGGGGATTGTGCGATAGATCTATTGGTAGAAGCTGCACTTCCCAGGAGTCACGTGTATCCTCTGTCACAGGAGGAGACGGTGGCTATGGAGACATATGTCACCGAACCTCTGGGACAGGGATACATTCAACCTTCCACCTCACCTCTCTCCTCAAGTTTATTTTTTGTAAAGAAGAAGGATGGAGGTTTGCGCCCGTGTATTGATTATCGAGGTTTAAATAAGATCAAGGTAAAATACAGTTACCCGCTACCGCTCAGTATGACTGAGTCATTACAAGGGGCATTATGAGTACCTCGTCATGCCATACGGGTTAATGAATGCTCCATCAGTCTTCCAATCCTTTGTAGATGAAATTTTCAGGGACCTGCACGGGCAGGGTGTAGTGGTGTATATAGATGACATTCTAATATACTCCGCTACATGCACCGAGCATGTGTCCCGGGTATGCAGGGTGCTTGGTAGACTGTTGGAACATGACCTGTACGTCAAGGCTGAGAAATGTCTGTTCTTCCAACAGTCCGTCTCCTTCCTAGGGTACCGCTTTTCAGCGTCAGGGGTAGAGATGGAGAATGACCGCATTTCAGCTGTGCATAATTGGCCTACTCCAACCACGGTAAAGGAGGTGCAGCGGTTTATAGGGTTTGCCAACTACTACCGGAGATTTATCAGGGGTTTTGGTTAGGTAGCGGCTCCCATTACCTCACTGCTGAAGGGGGGACCGGTGCGACTGCAGTGGACAGCTGGGGCGGACAGGGCTTTTAGTCACCTGAAGGCTCTGTTTACCTCGGCTCCCGTGTTGGCTCATCCTGATCCCTCCTTAGCGTTCATAGTTGAAGTGGACGCGTCCGAGGCGGGGATAGGGGCTGTGCTGTCTCAGCACTCGGGTATGCCACTATAGCTCCGCCCCTGTGAATTATTTTCGAAGAAGCTCAGCCCGGCGGAGCGAAACTATGATGTGGGTTTGAGGGGGCTAGACTCCCTTTTCTCATTTGGACTGACCACCGCAATCTGGAGTACATTCGAGCAGCGAGGAGACTGAACCCTCGCCAGGCAAGGTGGGCCATGTTTTTTACCCGTTTTGTTTTCACACTTTCCTACAAACCAGGTTCCCAGAACGTTAAGGCAGACTACACTGCACTGTCCCAGCTGTATGATACAGAGGAGCGGTCCACAGATCCCACTCCCATAATTTCAGCTTCTCGCCTGGTGGCACCGGTGGTATGGGAGGTGGACGCGGACATCGAGTGGGCGTCACGTGCAGAGCCCACTCCCCCTGAGTGTCCAGCTGGGCGTCTGTATGTTCCGTTTGATGTCCGCGATCGTTTGATCTGTTGGGCTCACATGTCACCCTCCTCTGGTCATCCTGGCATCGGTCGGACAGTGCGCTGCCTTGCTGGGAAGTACTGGTGGCCCGCTCCTGCGGTGGATGAATGGTTTTGGCACTCAGAGGAGACATGGAACGCTGCGCATGTGCGGCTACAAAGAGCCGTCAGGAGGCAAAAGGTGAGTGCCGACCGCCACCGCAGTGAGGCCCCGGTGTATGCACCGGGGGATCGGGTTTGGCTCTCGACCCGAAACAAGCCCCTTCACCTGCCCTGCCAGAAGCTGGGTCCGCGGTTTGTGGGGCCATTTAAAGTCCTGAGGAGACTGAACGAGGTTTGTTATAGGTTACAACTCCCCCTGATTATCACATTAACCCCTCGTTCCATGTGTCTCTCCTCAAGCCGGTGGTGGCTGGACCACTCCAGCAGTCTGAGGTGCGGGAGGTTCCTCCGCCCCCTCTGGACATCGAGGGGGCCCCGGCGTATATAGTACGAGCCATCATGGACTCAAGGCGTCGGGCGAGTGGCTTTCAGTACCTGGTGGAGTGGGAGGGGTACGGCCCGGAGGAGAGATGCTGGGTACCAGTGGAGGACATCCTAGAGCCTTTTCCTTGTTCGGGTTGTGTTCGGTGGTCGACGTCACCGGCTTTCTAGTCACCACCGATCCATGTTTCAGTTTTGTTTTGTTTTGTCTGTATTACACACACACCTGGTTTCAATTCCCATATCACATTCCTTATTTAACCCTCTGGCATACATTTCTGTTCTGTCCGTGATTGTTTATTGTCGTTAGTGGTTGTGTTTTGTGCGAGTGTATTTTGTATGTTCCTATTTGGAATTTTGCTTGATTCTTTGAGTAAACTCAGTTGTGTTACTCAATACCTGTGTCCTGCGCCTGACTCCGCTATAACTCTGCACCAAAGCACTAACAACTGCTTATCATCATCATATATCACCAGTTAAGATGTGAATAACACAGATATTTTCAATCTACTCCATAAACACTCAGATCATGTTGAACTTCAAAGATGTAGTCTACTAAACAAAATGTTTCCGTAAACTGTCTGATATCAGATAAACGGAGAGGCTCTGAAACAGACCCAAATAGAGAGAAAGAGGATCTGCCTTATTTGACAGCCATGAATGAACCATACAGAAACATTTTGAACATTTGTATGACATACAGTTCTATTAGAACATACACACACATAATTCCATTAATTTCAGCAATCCGTAGATTTGTTGATTCCTAGATTTGTTGATTCACATCAAACATTGTGAAAACCACGAATGTTCAGAGGCTACTTAATTGGAGAACCTTCAAAAAAAGAGACGAGTGACAACTATCAAACAAAAGCAGAGCTACTCTCACAGGATGAGAAAAGACTTGATGATGGTTCACAGGTCCAACATAATTTTGTACCTATAAATCCTATCCGTTACTCTGTCAAACGAACGAAGTCGAACGAAGTCTTTCAGAAACCATTCTAAAGAGGAGATCTTCTACCCACACACTCCTACTGAGACCATGAGGTTGAAGAGAGTTGAAGTTCAGAAAGAGATGGTGTTCTTTTAGGACCATAAGGAATGTTACTCCAGCACAGAGTCTGCTGAGTGTGTTGATAGCTCAATGGCTGCCAGCTTTTTTTCTCCTTTCAAAAGCTTTCACTTTGACCAAGATTCGCTGACTACTAAACAACACTCGAACCCCACTAACAGCGATACTATATATATATATATATATATATGGGTTTGGGTTTAGGGTTTTCTTGTTGGAATCAAATAAAAGAAACAGACACATTCATGAACAGATGTGATTTGTAAAAAAACATGAAACAGAAGAGGAAGAGACACAACGGAGAAAATACAGAAGTTAGGGATTGCTCCTCTCAGGCGAATGAACTGTAACAAGAGGGAAGGAAGGATCGGAGGGATGAAAAGCTATTTATATTTCTGTTCTGGGAAATGGGGAAGTGATCACTGGCAGCTTGCGTTCATTTGTGTTCTTTGTGAGGGAGCTACATTAGGACCACAGAGATCAGATGGGGTATGATACATGCTCACCAGGACACACAGGCATGCCTGCGCGCGCACGTGCACGCACACACACACACACACACACACACAGGTCTATACATCACCACTTGGTTAATGACCTGTCCAACATCAAAGGATAACGCACTGTATGCCACTGCAACCCATTAGAATGACATTACGGTATGTCCATGTGTTTCCCATTGGAGAGACTCCCCACACAGTCCTTATCCCAGAGGGTCTACTTTAGTCTACAATTATCATTTAGGGCAACATAGAAGCACCAGCTAGCAGACACCTGACCAGATCCAAGAGAGAGAATGCCAATAGTCTATAGAAAGGAAGGATGCTATACTGTAGATATGTTCTTAAAATTAAACTATTGTGTGTGTGTGTGCGTGTGTGAGAGAGAAAGAGAGAGAGAGAGAGAGAAGGAGAGAGACATACAGTAGTTCAGTACAGTGTGAGTTACAGCGGGTCAGAAGAGTGTGGATTAATATTATAAGATTAGTAAATTACTAATGTCATGAACTTTGTTTCTGAGGCGCCAAAAGTATGAGCTCCAAAAGTATGAGCTCCAAAAGTATGAGCTCCAAAGTATTGGGATAGGGACATTTTTTGTTGTTTTGGCTCTGTACTCCAGCACTTTGGATTTTAAAATGAATGGTAAATAATGTATTGTGGCATTTTGGAGTCACTTTAAATGTAAATAGAAGCACAAATATCATACCCCCAAGACATTCTAACCTCTCACAATAACAGGGGAAGGTTAGAATTTTTGGGGGTGTCTGATATTTGTGCGTCTGTAACTTTTATCACTCATCATTATTCATTCAGGATTATCCGTAATCAGGCTAGCATCCACATTAATGTACAAGTGTTTAGAAACCTATTATATTGTTATTTACAATAACAGTGACTCCAAAACTAAAACCATATGTTATTTACCATTCATTTCTATTGGGCACAAAATAATCAGAAACACAACCAAACATAACAGCAAATGCATCCCAAAAAATTGTCGAGTTACAAGCTTGATGAATATGGGACCAAATACTTAACTTTTGACTGCTTTAGTTAGGGAATTTTTTCCAATACTTTTGTTCTCCCCTTGACTTTTTCCACATGTTACATTGCAGCCTTATTCTAAAATTGATTAAATACATGTTTTTCCTCATCAATCTACAGACGATACCCCATAAAAAACAAAGAAAACTTATGTTGTGTAAAACACAGAAATACCTTATTTACATACAGTTGAAGTCAGAAGTTTACATACACCTTAGCCAAATACAGTTAAACTCAGTTTTCACAATTCCAGACATTTAATCCTAGTAATAATTCCCTGTCTTAGGTCAGTTAGGATCCCCACTTTACTTTAAGAATGTAAAATGTCAGAATAATAGTAGAGAATTATTTATTTCAGCTTTTATTTCTTTCATAACATTAACATACTTACATACCCTCAATTAGTATTTGGTAGCATTGCCTTTAAATTGTTTAACTTGGGTCAAACGTTTCAGGTAGCCTTCAACAAGCTTCTCACAATAAGTTGGGTGAATTTTGGCCCATTCCTCCTGACAGAGCTGGTGTAACTGAGTCAGGTTTGTAGGCCTCCTTGCTCACACACATTTTTTCAGATCTGCCCACACATTTTCTACAGGATTGAGGTCAGAGCTTTGTGATGGCCACTCCAATACCTTGACTTTGTTGTCCTTAAGCCAGTTTGCCACAAATTTGGAAGTATGCTTTCCATTTGGAAGACCCATTTGCGACCAAGCTTTAACTTCCTGACTGATGTCTTGAGATGTTGCTTCAATATATCCACATAATTTTCCCCCCTCATGATGCAGTCTATTTTGTGAAGTAGAAACATGACGGCTGCATGGTCCCATGGTGTTTATACTTGCGTCCCTCCAGCCGCAAAGCACCCCCACAACATGATGCTGCCACCCCCATTGCGGTTGGGATGGTGTTCTTCAGCTTGCAAGCGTCCCCCTTTTTCCTCCAAACATAACGATGGTCATTATGGCCAAAATGTTATATTTTTGTTTCATCAGACCGGAGGACATTTCTCCAAAAAGTACGATCTTTGTCCCCATGTGCAGTTGCAAACCGTAGTCTGGCTTTTTTTATGGCAGTTTTGGAACAGTGGCTTCTTCCTTGCTGAAGGCCTTTCAGGTTATGTCGATATAGGACTCGTTTTACTGTGCATATAGATCATTTTGTACCTGTTTCGTCCAGCATCTTCACATGGTCCTTTGCTGTTGTTCTGGGATGGATTTTCACTTTTCGCATCAAAGTACCTTCATTTCTAGGAAACAGAACACATCTCCTTCCTGAGCGGTATGACGGCTGTGTGGTCCCATGGTGTTTATACTTGCCTACTATTGTTTGTACAGATGAATGTGGTACCTTCAGGCATTTGGAAATTGCTCCCAAGGATGAATCAGACTTGTGGAGGTCTACACATTTTTTGGCTTGGCTAATTTCTTTTGATTTCCCATGATGTCAAGCAACGAGGCACTGAGTTTGAAGGTAGGCCTTGAAATACATCCAGAGGTACACCTCCAATTGACTCAAATGATGTCAATGATCAGAATCTGCTAAAACGATGACATCATTTTCTGGAATTTTAAAGCCACAACCACTTTAGTGTACGTAAACATCTGACCCACTGGAATTGTGATACAGTGAATTAGAAGTGAAATAATCTGTCTGTTAACAAATGTTGGGAAAATTACTTGTGTCATGCACAAAGTAAATTTCCTAACCAATTTGCCAAAATTATAGTTTGTTAACAAAAATATTGTGGAGTGGTTGAAAAACGAGTTTCAATGACTCCTACATAAGTGTATGTAAACTTCCGACTTCAACTGTAAAATGTCTGATTATAATCCGCTGATTATAAATAGCTGAATTTTTCCTCTTCAGTGTTGGGTTTTCGAGAGAAGACTAAGACCATCTCACTCCCTCACCACAGTTATACAAACCACATGCATGTTTTGCCTATACACACACACATGCGTGCACACACACACACACACACACACACATACAGAGATCACAATTATAGGATGTCAGGGCTGTAATTATATACTTCATAGATGCAATAATAACTCTCGATACAGATTCAAAACTTCTATCAGCATCTGTAAGAAAAAGCAGTGTAGCCAATCAATATGTTTCTTGATACGTATACTAGATGTGTGTTGTTGAAAAACATCGATATTTTCATGATGTATCACATTTTCCCGTCATTTGCATTTCACAGGTCTCATGAAAGAAAAACAGCTACTATGATTGCAGCTGTCTCACACCTATAGTTTGATTTCTTAGAATTAGTATCAAAGCATTTCGCCACACTTTTCACAGCTCTATGACTATAGGACTTATGAGCCAAGGTAAACACAGGTTATAGTGTAGTATCAAAGTGAAGTATTCCAGTATATCAGAGAGGGGGCTGGAAATGTTACGTTCCTGCTCACTAGACCAGAGTGACCGCGTGATAATGATCCAGTGTTTACTGTATCCTGCTCCCGACTCAGAGATGGGGAGACTGTTAGATGCCATATTTGCTGTTATTATATGTGGTATTATCTGCAGATTAGAGTCAGGCACACTTGCTCAGCCCTAACCCTGCTATTTGTCAGTAGATGGAAGTAGATCATACATTAACACACAGTTGGGTGAATAATATTTGTTTTTTTAAGTTTCTCCGTGCCACAAATCAGGATTGCTGTAAAGTGGATGTCGTATATAAAGGGGCAGTCTGCACTTCAAACAATAACAAAGCGGTCAAACAGGTAAGGGGTGGGTCAACAGCTCAGAGATGGGGTGTCACGACTCGCACCGAAGGTGCAATGACTGACCATCCATGTGATCAAGATGATAGTTTTAACCATGTTTTGAAGCAATACAGTGTTTACAAACAAAGGAGTAAAACAAGCATACACAGTGCCTTCGGAAAGTATTTATCCCCCATGACTTCTTCCACATTGTGTTGCATCACAACCTGAATTCCTAATGGATTAAATATTATTTTTTTTCTCTCTCACCCATCTACACACAATTACCCCACAATGACAAAGTGAAAACATGTTTTTAGAAATGTTTGCAAATTTATTGAAAAAGGAAATTCAGATATCTCATTTACATAAGTATTCACACCCCTGAGTCAATACATGTTAGAATCACCTTTGGCACCCACACGTCTTGCGCACATCTAGCCTGATTCCGGTATGCCAGATCTAAAACTGCTGCAGCAGATCTGGCTGCCGGATCCGGCCCGAGTCCAAAATTAATGACTTAACAGTCTAGGCCCAAGTCAATCGGGCCAGATCTGTCAGCCTGAACTGAGCCAAAGCTGCCATTTTAGGGCCAGAATCCACTCAATTCTACCCACCCACCTCTCCCACCTCCACTAAAAAAGTATTTACGCTACCGGTCAAAAGTTGCAGAACATCTACTCATTCAAGGGTTTTTCTTTATTTTTTTACTATTTTCTACATTGTAGAATAGTGAAGACATTAAAACTATGACATAACACAAATGGAATCATGTAGTAACCTAAAAAGTGTTAAAGAAATCAAAATATATTTTATATATTTGAAATTCTTCAAATAACCACCCTTTTCCTTGATGACAGCTTTGCACACTCTTGGCATTCTCTCAACCAGCTTCACCTGGAATGCTTTTCAAGATTCTTGAAGGAGTTCCCACATATGCTGAGCAGTTGTTGGCTGCTTTACCTTCACTCTGTGGTCCAACTCATCACAAAATATCTCAATTTGGTCGGGGGATTGTGGAGGCCAGGTCATCTGATGCAGCACTCCATCACTCTCCTTCTTGGTAAAATAGCCCATACACAGCCTGTGTTGGTTCATTGTCCTGTTGAAAAACAAATGATAGTCCCACTAAGCCCAAACCAGATGGGATGGCATATCACTGCAGAATGCTGTGGTAGCCATGCTGGGTTTCAAGGTAGGCCTTGCAATACAACCACAGGTACACCTCCAATTGACTCAAATGATGTCAACTAGCCTATCAGAAGCTTCTAAAACCATGACATCATTTTCTGGAATTTTCCAAGTAAACTTCTGACCCATTGGAATTGTGATACATTGAATTATAAGTGAAATAATCTGTCTGTAAACAATTGTTGGAAACATGACTTGTGTCATGCACAAAGTAGATGTCCTAACCGACTTGCCAAGAATATAGTTTGTTTACAAGAAATGTGTGGAGTGGTTGAAAAACGAGTTTTGGATCAGTTATGGGTGTATTCTCAAAAGTTTACAAGGTCCAGAAAATTACATTAGGCCACTCATATGAATTATTTTGTCAGCATGTATCAGCGTTTATAGATAGCCTACGAAACTGAGATCAAATCAATTAAATTGTATTTGTCACATACGCCAAATGTAAATTGTCTGGGTGGCCATTTGTTCAGCATTAATTGTTCAGCAGTCTTATGGCTTGGGGGTAGATGCTGTTATGGAGCCTTTTGGACCTAGATTTGGCACTCCGGTACCACTTGCCATGCGGTAGCAGAGAGAACTTTTTCTATGACTATTAAAACGCAGGAGTGGCTTCGGGACAAATCTCTGAATGTCCTTGAGTGGCCCAGCCAGAGCCCGGACTTAAACCTGATCGAACATCTCTGGAGTGTCCTGAAAATAGCTGTGCAGCGACGCTCCCCATCCAACCTGACAGCGATTGAAGAGAATGAGAGAAACTCCCCAAATACAGGTTGCAAAGCTTGTAGTGTCATACCCAAGAAGACCCAAGGCTGTAATTGCTGCCAAAGGTGCTTCAACAAAGTACTGAGTACAGGGTCTGAATACTTATGTAAATGTGATATTTAAGGTTTTGGTTTTTAATAGATTAGCAAAAATATTTTAAAAATTGTTTTTGCTGTGTCGTTATGGGGTATTGTGTGTAGATTGATGGAGGAAACAAATGATTTAATATATTTTTGTATTAGGCAGTAGCATAACAAAATGTGGAACATATCCTGGGGTCTGAATACTTTCCGAATGCATAGATTCTCTATGGTCATTCTCCATCTAATAGCCTAACAGGCGCAATTTTAGCTTGCAAATGACGAAGCAAATTTGACGTGAAATTATTACAGTAAAAAATATATATATTATTCCTCTGAATAAAAACCTCATATGGCCCTACTTCCAAAAAAGTTAATCTGTCCAGGTATGCTGAAGTGGACTTGGAACGAGTACCATTAGCCGAAACCCAGAGTAATTTGATTCTGCCCGACTCGGGAAGACCTCAACCCATATGAAGCCCCCCCCCCCGAGTCAAAGTCTACGCCGAGTCCCCCGAGTCTCAAACTGAATAGGCCCAAACTCACCGTTTTGACTGGGTAAGAGCTTTGCACACCTGGATTGTACAATATTTGTACATTATTCTTTAAGAAAAATCGAGAATCCCAGGCGGGCTCCAGCACTCTCCCTGGGTCGACCGTCCACCTCTCTTACTCCAGATAGCGCTGCTCACCTGTCCAGGAGTCCCTTCCACGCTGCTTGGTTCTTTTGTGGTGGGTAGTTCTGTAACGGTTTTCTTCCTCTTCTGAGGAGGAGTAGGAAGGATCGGACCAAAATGCGGCGTGGTACGTGTCCATGTTAATATTTATTTTAACTCAGAACACTAAGACAAAATAACAAAAATAGACCAACACGAAACAGTTCCTGTCTGGTGCAGACACAGAGACAGAAAACAACTACCCACAGCCCATAGTGGGAAAACAGGCTGCCTAAGTATGGTTCTCAATCAGAGACATCTAGTCTCCGAAGTATCTGTAATCTGATAACAATATTTTAGCTGTTAACGTAAAGGATTACAGTTACAGTTTTTCCGGAAGCAGTTAACATTACATGTAGCTCCCCAACCCTGCCTTTGACCAATTGAAACAGGATTGTTTTCTTGGTCTTGATAATTTAATAATAGTAATAAACAGGAATTATATAGTGCTTTTCAAGAACACAAAATCACTTTAATTAAAAAATAAATAAAAACAGAACTCAAAATGAAACAATAAACAAATACCTGACTAAAAGTGAAAGTGAAAGAAGTGAAAGATTATGATGTATCACTGTATGGGGAGGGTAGAGTTGGGGTTTGGATACGAACTCTGTATTAGGGTAAGGGGTAAGGGTTTGGGTTAGGTGCTGCTCAGTATGGTGAGGAGAGGACTGTCTTTGCAGTGTATTTTTTAGCTTTCTTTGCTTTTATGTGTGTGTAGGCTTCAATGTTGATAAAGTAAGATGATAGATGTGTAAGGATGGTTTTACTATTGTATGAACAGAAAGTGTTAAGACAAGGAATAAAGAATACATATCAGTTTAATACAGCATGTATGGCACAAAGGATAAATTAACATGATAGGATGCTAAGGTATGGCTAGTGCTAACAAAGGCAGTAGTGGTCAAGCATATGGCAAACAAATCACTAACAAAAAAAACAATCAAACCCAAATGTTGATATATAAATGGAAAGATAATGCTTGCTTCAACCATTTATGAATCCTTCGGCTATAAGGGACTTAGATATTAGTATGTCTAATAAATCCATATAATATAGCCTACACCTACACAATAAAGCCATTATTTATTTTAGACAGGTCTAAAGAAACATGATTTGAAGAAAATGTAGTCTATTTCAGAAGAACAGAATAGCATACTCTGAGTTGTGCTTATGTTAGGTCCTGATCTGGCTATGCCAAATGGCTGTGGGCTACTCTAGTGCATTTATCAGACAAGATTTGCGCAGTATTCCGTGGCATTATTTTATAGTATGAAGAATACAATTTAACAAAGCTGAATTAAATAGAAGGGATATTTGCTCACATGTGGCTATTCTGTGTTGAACGGTTAACAAAGAAATATGTATTCCTATTTGCTTAATTTAGAGTTATTAATGTAACTTTAGTTGTTCTACAAACATTGGGCTACAGTGCCTTGCGAAAGTATTCGCCCCCTTGAACTTTGCGACCTTTTGCCACATTTCAGGCTTCAAACATAAAGATATAAAACTGTATTTTTTTGTGAAGAATCAACAACAAGTGGGACACAATCATGAAGTGGAACGACATTTATTGGATATTTCAAACTTTTTTAACAAATCAAAAACTGAAAAATTGGGCGTGCAAAATTATTCAGCCCCTTTACTTTCAGTGCAGCAAACTCTTTCCAGAAGTTCAGTGAGGATCTCTGAATGATCCAATGTTGACCTAAATGACTAATGATGATAAATACAATCCACCTGTGTGTAATCAAGTCTCCGTATAAATGAAACTTCACTGTGATAGTCTCAGAGGTCCGTAAAAAGCGCAGAGAGCATCATGAAGAACAAGGAACACACCAGGCAGGTCCGAGATACTGTTGTGAAGAAGTTTAAAGCCGGATTTGGATACAAAAAGATTTCCCAAGCTTTAAACATCCCAAGGAGCACTGTGCAAGCGATAATATTGAATTGGAAGGAGTATCAGACCACTGCAAATCTACCAAGACCTGGCCGTCCCTCTAAACTTTCAGCTCATACAAGGAGAAGACTGATCAGAGATGCAGCCAAGAGGCCCATGATCACTCTGGATGAACTGCAGAGATCTACAGCTGAGGTGGGAGACTCTGTCCATAGGACAACAATCAGTCGTATATTGCACAAATCTGGCCTTTATGGAAGAGTGGCAAGAAGAAAGCCATTTCTTAAAGATATCCATAAAAAGGGTAGTTAAAGTTTGCCACAAGCCACCTGGGAGACACACCAAACATGTGGAATAAGGTGCTCTGGTCAGATGAAACCAAAATTGAACTTTTTGGCAACAATGCAAAACGTTATGTTTGGCGTAAAAGCAACACAGCTGAACACACCATCCCCACTGTCAAACATGGTGGTGGCAGCATCATGGTTTGGGCCTGCTTTTCTTCAGCAGGGACAGGGAAGATGGTTAAAATTGATGGGAAGATGGATGGAGCCAAATACAGGACCATTCTGGAAGAAAACCTGATGGAGTCTGCAAAAGACCTGAGACTGGGACGGAGATTTGTCTCCCAACAAGACAATGATCCAAAACATAAAGCAAAATCTACAATGGAATGGTTCAAAAATAAACATATCCAGGTGTTAGAATGGCCAAGTCAAAGTCCAGACCTGAATCCAATCGAGAATCTGTGGAAAGAACTGAAAACTGCTGTTCACAAATGCTCTCCATCCAACCTTACTGAGCTCGAGCTGTTTTGCAAGGAGGAATGGTAAAAAGTTTCAGTCTCTCGATGTGCAAAACTGATAGAGACATACCCCAAGCGACTTACAGCTGTAATCGCAGCAAAAGGTGGCGCTACAAAGTATTAACTTAAGGGGGCTGAATAATTTTGCACGCCCAATTTTTCAGTTTTTGATTTGTTAAAAAAGTTTGAAATATCCAATAAATGTCGTTCCACTTCATGATTGTGTCCCACTTGTTGTTGATTCTTCACAAAAAAATACAGTTTTATATCTTTATGTTTGAAGCCTGAAATGTGGCAAAAGGTCGCAAAGTTCAAGGGGGCCGAATACTTTCGCAAGGCACTGTATATGTTTTGATTTTTAATACATTGTAAGACTGCATGATGCGACTCTAATGATGATTTGAAAAAAGTAACTTAAAAGACATGAGCTCTGCTTTGTTTTTTTGTTTTTTTTGCGCAGGCTGTACACACTTCATCAGTCTCTCATTCACAATTTGACAAGCACTTGATAATGCCTCGAATTTCCCAGCGGCATCCCCTTTGTGTGGCCGTAATGCATCCTAAAAAAAATCCTTGCCGTTGTGCCCTTGGCCTGGAGTGCTGCGTTGTGCCCTTCTCCCTGAGTGCTGCATGCTCCAAAGCACCTCTCACTCACATGATCGGGTCTTTCTCACAGGTTACAAGTGAAGACAGACACATCGGCAGTGGCGACACGTCATTCAGGGAAGGTGGGGTAGAGCCTCACCTGTTTAACATGTTTTGCATGTTATTTTGGCATTAAATACATATCAGTTTGCAAACAACAGTTTGCAAACAATGTAAAAAATAATCTACGGGTAGACTTTGAAAATTCAAGACCTTCCATAGACTTACATTAGAAGTGCCCATGCAAGAAGGCTCAAGGTCATTGGCCACAGATAAAATGACGATAAATCACGTTATATCTACCTTAGCTTTGATTGGACTGATCATGTCAACAGCATATTTTCAAAATGTTAGCTAGAAAGCTAGACAAGCGGTCATCATCATGCATCAAGTCGGCAATCTACTGGCAAATATTTTTTCAATCCTTGTCATATGAAGAGAAATTATAGATAAAACGTATCGGTGCTCATCTGCCATTGAACAGAATCATTACAAGTTGGAAATCGCAAATTCAACAATGACTGCTAAGGTGCCACTGCAGCCCCGCATTCGATCCCATGCTGTGCCACCACCGGCCCAGACCGGGAGACTGGCACACAATTGGCCCAGCTTCGCCCGGGTTAAGGGAGGGTTTTGCTGGCCGGGATGTCCTTGTCTCATCATGCTCTAGCGACTTGTGGTGAGCCGGTCGGTCAACTTCTGTCGTCAGTTCGACAGTGTTTCTTCAGACACATTGGTGTGGCTGGTTTCCGGGTTAAGCAAGCAGTGCTTGGCTCCTGACCTTCACCGAGTCCGTAGGGGAATTGCAGCAATGAGACAAGATGATAACTACCAATTGGATATCACAAAAAAGGGGGTAACGCCATAGGCCACAAATGTTTGAATACATTGTCCATGCTGTCAAACCAGCATGACTTCTACCACATTCAAAACAATTGGATACTCGGATATGGGAAATTTCAGACTTTAATGAGTTCAAGACAACTGGGAACTCGGATAAAACTAGCGCTGACTGGAAAAATATAGAATATTATTTTGAATGGTCATCCAAATCTGAATTTCAAGTCGGTATTTCGGGCCTCTTTCTAGAGCCCACAAGAAGGACCGCCTCGCCACCTTTCTGTTTAAATGAGCACAGCACAACAAGGTGCGTCCAAAGATGTATTGTATGCTGCTGCATAAATTATGGAATATGCCAGGGAGATATGTAAACTGTAGCTAAGAAAGTAATACTAAGTGTACTTTCTGTAGTAAACTATTAGTAGCCAATGTGCCTCACCCTAATAATTTGCTCCATTTTCACCTCATGACTTAGCCTACTGTTATGATTTCGTGGTGCACATTTAGCCTATAGCCTGTTTTAGAGAAATGTCATCATCAAATATTGTAAGAGCTTTCATTGTCTGCTTTATATGTCCCCTTTATTTATCCTATGGTTCTGACTTGGTGTACAGGGAGAATACTGTGAGAACGGCCCATATTCTGAATTCTGTCGCTGTACATTTAAAAAGTGCTGAACAAATTGTTATATTGACGACATCCATCTAGCTAGCTCATTAAGGTCGTAATTGTAAAGGAGTGCGTACTGGCGGCAGAGAAGTCAGGCGCAGGAGAGCGAAAACTGATTTACAACGGTGTCGTTTAATAAACATAAAAAACACCATAAACAGAAAAATCAATGAATGGGTCAAACAAAACCCGGTATCCACCAGCATAACGTACACAAGCACTACAAGAAACAATTCCGGACAAGGACATGGGGGGAACAGAGGGTTAAATACACAACATGTAATTGAAACCAGGTGTGAGGGAAGACAAGACAAAACCAATGGAAAATGAAAGTGGATCGATGGCTAAAAGGCTGGTGACGTCGACCGCCAAACTATTTAAGTGCATAGATGACATGTATTTTTTCCCCTGACCCCGTTTCGAGACAGGTTCAATAAGATCAAATCAAGAATAGTCTGATGGGTGACATATTTTTACTTGTTTTTGAGGGTAATATCTAGGGTGTCCAATCAAAAATGCATCTTTTGACCAATGGGTAAAATAATTCTTAATTGTATAAGAAAACCAATAGTGAAAAACCCATGTCTCTATCATAATCCTTTAAAAAGCTATTTGAGTTTTTACTCTTGTACAATGTGTAACGGCATTCTTCCTCCTCCTCTGAGGAGGAGAAGCGAGAAGGATCGGAGGACCTGGTAAGTGTCCATAACGTTTATTATAAGATATAAACAGAACACTATGAAATACAAAACAATAAACGTGAACATGAACGAAAACCGAAACAGTACCGTGTGGCAACAAACACTCACACGGAAACAAACACCCACAACTCTAAAGTGAAACCCAGGCTACCTAAGTATGATTCTCAATCAGAGACAACTAATAACACCTGCCTCTGATTGAGAACCATACTCAGCTGAACTCAAAACCCCAACATAGAAAAACACACATAGACTGCCCACCCCAGCTCACGCCCTGACCATACGAAATAAAGACAAAACAAAGGAAATAAAGGTCAGAACGTGACACAATGGCCAAAATTAGGGTGAAAAATGTAAAAAAAAACAAGCGTTTCTTTGGGAAATGTCAACTGAGAATTGAGAGTACCGCAAGCTTATTTTCAAAGCCTTTTACATTAACTGAACATGTTAATTTAGCTTTTTGCGAACCACGGAAACAACTATACAGATGACCACCACAAGTTAAAATCCTCAAAAGTCACTGCGATAAAGCGGCTCCGCTCTGTCAACATAGCTCGGTGCTTATTATCGGATATATTATATTATGACTTTTTGCATTTTTCGTTTATGATAGACAAAGATCCCACGAATGATTCAGAACATGTCAAATGTATTTTCATCACCAAAACGCATTTTCACCCACGTTGGGCTGAGTGGGTGGCCACCCTATAATTTGTCTGATTGTCCCACTTTCCAGTGGTGATAGGTTATGAAAGCTCGGGACCTGTGCTGCCAACACGACTGTAGGTTTGAAGCCAGATAAAATAATCTGTTGGAAAATAGTTGGGAGGTGACCTCAGACACACACATACAACTTTGCAATTTAGTGGG